>NC_090747.1:51277662-51280162 GCF_036898095.1 Palaemon carinicauda | reverse complement strand
AAAAGATATCTATTGTACACGGATAACCAGAGGAAATGATGAAATAGGAAGTCTAAAATGTATGATGTTTTCAAGAGACAATTCAAAACGTTGAGACCATTGGCAGAATTTGCAATTACAGGACTATTGAGAATGATGGTCAGGTTAGAAAAAAGAAAAAGATATTTCTCAATTGCAGAATTTAAGACACATTTCCTAAAGATATTTAATGAAGCTGTTTATTGAAAGATATTTCTAATTGAAAATTGTCATATTTTCTATAAGAAAACGAGAAACTATTGTTTTATACTACTTTAAAGATTAGTAAAAGTATAAACTGGTGTCCTTCATAGTAACACAATTGCAGTTATGAACATGTTTACAAAAGACAATTTAACTTATCTTTTAGATATTCCTAAGCAATTACTATATTTATAGTGGCACTAATAAAAAAACTAAAAAAGATCACCAAAATCACTACTTTACCCACGTAACGTTTCCTTAGTTTGTGGTGTGTTTGCCTAAAGACTATTCAAAACGAGGTCTATTTACTCATTACGAAGGCTTTTTAAGTACATGTTTACTCCTGCCAGCGTTTGTGTAGGTAATTTCAATGGGCCGTGTTCAGATTCCTCACTATATGGTGCACTTTAGCTAACAGCCTCTTCACTTTTTTTTTCTTCGGATTACTTCTTCATGGTTGTCTGTTGCGGCCTTCTTATGAAGTCCAATAGAATAGAAAGTTTTATTTGTTTATTTTTTAATAGAGAAGAATGAATATCTCCCTTCGTCGTAAAAATACTATTCAATTTAAAGGTAGTCCTTATGAGAAAGTTTGCAATATGCATTTGTGATTTTTTTATGAGTTTTCCCAAAGGAGAAGACAACTATCAGAGTCGGTAGAAGTTTTTCCTTATCATCACCAATACGAAGTAAAGACAATATTTGTTAGTAGCAAATGGTAAATATATAATTACTGGAGTTACAATCTTTCCTATCTAACAGTTGTAGTTTAATACACACACACACACACACACACACACACACGCACAAACACACACACACACACACACATATATATATATATATATATATATATATATATATATATATATATATATATATATATATATATATATATATATATATATATATATATATATATATATATAGCGTGTTTTTCTCAAGGAAGAAATAATGAATTTAATAGTCACCAGAAAAGGAAGTTTCATTTATCTTTTTTATCCTGGAGAAATGTCAAAATCTATTGAATATTCATGGAAAGTATCTATTTTAACTGGTAAAAACCGGAAAGATTTGGGAAGAAAAAAAGGCAGGTAAGTAAAAAAATCAACAGTAAAACCTTCCCAATGACACTGTTAACATTAAGATTACGAAAATTGCTGAAATTATGAAAGTTCACCTTGTTGCAAAAATTAAGTTTTTTTTTTTTTTTCATTAAAGTTTGATGAGTCTACCTTATGAGTACGCTGGCATAGGGAACGTGATAAATTTACTCTGGAAAGTACATGATGATATTTGTTCTAGTCATTTTCTTCCAACACACACAAAAATAGAGGATATGTTAAATGTAATTGAAGTTTATACTGTCCAAAGTAAACTAAAGACGTCATGATTCTTTGGGCTCAACAAAGACAATACAAATGCGATTTTTGGCAAACTGATGGGCCAAGTATTCCTAGTACAGTGTATTGCACGACTTGTGACAATCCGCTGTTTCATCAATTGCCAACGCATGGCTAGTGAACATTGTCAGCCTTCTTGAAGGTAAAACATTGAACAATTACTTATTCACAGCTCTGTGTCAAAAGATGGAGAAGAGAAGCGAATACGCTAAACCCTTATACCATACAGAGATTACCTGGCTATTTCCAGTAAAAAGTTCCTTCCAGTCTCTTTGAACGTTGTGATGAGGCACAATTATTTTTTTTCCATTAACGTCATGACCACTATAATCACATGTAGAACACAATGGCGCACAAAATTCTCATACCTATCTGATATTTTCAGCAGACTGTATTGATTGAAGCTAGCTTTGCAAGAAAAAGTTACTAATACCTTTATGGCGCAGGACAAAATACAGGCAACAAAAATCAAGCTTGACTTACTTATGGTATGGCCTCCTTGACCTCAGACACTTTAGGTCTGTTTCTTTCTTAGTAGAGTTCCTTCTTGCTGCCAAAAAAGAGGTAGATGGTAAGACAACACAAGCTTACAAAGCCCATCTGCAAGTCCTTCACTCAGAGTTGGGAAAATATTACGTAGAATCATACCCTAGCTTTGAGTGAATTAGAAATCCATTTGCTACAGTCAAAAAACAGATAGAAAAGATCACTGTCAATCTATCGCCAAAGAAGGTTAATAATGCTATCGAAATTACAAATAGGATGTTTAGCTAATTTTCTTCGCAAGGTACCCTGGACTTCCAGCAATTGCTTTGATACAATGGATGCCATTCACAACAACATATATCTGCGGAATTCTATTTTCTACACTGGGT
>NC_090747.1:51255162-51262662 GCF_036898095.1 Palaemon carinicauda | reverse complement strand
CTGATTACCGCCCAATTTCCATAACTCCCATATTATCTAAAGTTTTTGAACATCTTCTGGCAAAACGTCTTAATAGGTTTGCTGAAGGTAATCATCTACTCCCTAGTTTGCAATTTGGTTTTCGTAAAGGCCTTGGAGCATGTGATGCCCTTCTTACAATCTCCAATGCTGTACAGAAATCCCTTGATTGTGGTCGGGAAGTTCGTATGATTGGCCTTGATTTTAGTGCTGCCTTTGACCGTGTTAATCATGAGGCCCTTGTTTTCAAACTGAAACAGTTGGGAGTGGGTGGGTCGTTTCTTAGCATTATTATTGATTTTTTAAGTAATAGATCTCAAAGAGTTGTTGTTGATGGGCACCATAGTGATTATAGGAATGTGATATCCGGTGTTCCACAGGGTAGTGTTCTTGGCCCATTACTTTTCATACTATATACACATGACATGTGGTTTGGCCTAGAAAACAAGCTTGTTGCATATGCAGATGATGCTACTCTCTTTGCATCAATTCCATCCCCTGAATGTAGATCTAGGGTTGGTGAATCCCTTAATAGAGATTTAGCTAGAATTAGTGCATGGTGCAAATTATGGGGTATGAAGTTGAATCCTAACAAAACTCAAAGTATGATTGTAAGTAGGTCAAGGACGGTGGTTCCTCAACATCCGGATCTCAGTATTGATAATGTTTCTTTAAATATGTATGACTCTTTCAAAATTTTAGGTGTGATTCTCGACAGTAAATTTACTTTTGAGAAACATATAAGGTCTGTGTCTTCTTCAATTTCACAAAAAATAGGCTTATTGAGAAAGTCTTTCATGATTTTCGGTGATCAATCTATTCTGAAGAAGTGTTTTAATTCTTTCATTCTACCTTGTTTTGAGTATTGTTCTCCTGTCTGGTCTTCAGCTGCTGATTCTCATCTTAATTTGTTGGACAGAAACTTACGGTCTATTAAATTTCTTATTCCTGATCTAGATATTAATCTCTGGCACCGTCGTTCAATTAGTTCATTATGCATGTTGCATAAGATTTTTCACAACTCTGACCATCCTTTACATTCAGATCTCCCTGGACAATTCTATCCTGTTCGTAATACTAGGCAGGCAGTTACTTCTAATAGCCAGGCCTTCTCCATCACGAGGCTCAATACTACGCAGTACTCTAGAAGTTTTATTCCAGCTGTGACCAAGTTGTGGAATGATCTTCCTAATCGGGTGGTTGAATCAGTAGAACTTCAAAAGTTCAAAGTTGGAGCAAATGCTTTTTGTTGACCAGGCGGACATGAGTCTTTTTATAGTTTATTTATAACATATTTGTTTTTGATGTTGTTGATAGTTTATTATAAGACATGTCTGTTTTGACGTTGTTTCTTATTTTAGAATGATTTATTGTTAATTTGTTCTCTTCATTTATTTATTTCCTTATTTCCTTTCCTCACTGGGCTATTTTTCCCTGTTGGAGCCCCTGGGCTTATAGCATCTTGCTTTTCCAACTAGGGTTGTAGCTTGGATAGTAATAATAATAATAATAATAATAATAATAATATGTGTGTGTGTGTGTTTATATGCCCGAGAATATGATCATATAATCAAAGATTACTCGCTCCACTCCATACTCTACTCCTACTATGAGTTTTTTTTACATAAGACTCCTGCATGTGGGGAATTTAAAAGATATCCTTTACTTTTCCAGAAAAAGGACTGATTTAAAGAAGATACTATTCTGATTAGATTATATATTTAAATCATATTTTTTTTATATCGCTATATTTCTCGTCAACTCTATTTTCATGGTTTTTACACTCTTTATTCCAACAGGGCAATGATCACACATTTTCAGCATGTAAAAAGCCTGAAAAACTCTGTAGAAAAAGCTGAGTCACAAATAAATAGAGTCGATGGCAGCACTGATATCCTAATGGAGATTATTTCCCCTATTGTTAACTTCATTTCATATAACAGAGGAAATGGAATTTGAAAAAAGAAAAAAAAAATCTGGAAATCATTTGATCATCCTGCCTAGCAGAGAAGCCACATTAATGGCGCTTGGAATTCTCATTGTTTCGATGACGTTGCTGACAACAGCTGCTAATTGGACACTACAATAACTCATTTGACGTTTGATTTACTACACCAAGGGAAACATTTCGAAAGATTGGGGTTCTCTGGTTAATATATACAACTTACTCGGGGTACAATTAGTCTATATGGAGTCCAAACTACTCTCAGTTTAGTCTAAAACAGGGTCAGTTTTGTAAATTTGAATCATCAATAAGGCGAAGAGATATACGGGGAATGATTGAAAGAGATAAAAAGATTTAATTTTTTTTTTCACTCTCTCTCTCTCTCTCTCTCTCTCTCTCTCTCTCTCTCTCTCTCTCCTCTCTCTCTCTCTCTCTCTCTCTCTCTCTCTGATTAACGACTGCATCAACTTTGAAAGAGTCGTCTCAGAATTTGACATTTCGTAGTTGCCCGAAACCTATGATCAGAATTGTATAAAAAGTTAGGTCCCATTCATATGAAGGTTAAATATATAAACACGATGTATGCTCCATTCAGACAGAGGAACAAGGTGGGTTAATTAGTCATATCTACGAAGAAAAGTTGATTTCAGGTTACTTCATGTTTTCGGGGTTTCATTCGAAGATACCTTTCATAGTAACTGTAGAGATATATTTAGGGCTCTCTTTTCTTTTTACATTATCGAGCAATAAAGACTTATACCATGCTACACTCGACTTTTTAAATGCAATATTTTCATCTAAACACAACAATTACTTATACTCATCATGTCACTTACGATGTATATTTCTCATTAGTTTGTATATATTTAGAATTCTATCTACTTATGTACTGTCCTGAGTTGTTTATTGAGGAAAAAAATATATATTTCATCAGCATCCGTTGTTTTTCTTTCATCTTATTCAACATCTTTTTTCGAAAGCCATGAGGGGATTCGACTCAACAGTAATTGCTTTTCCCAAAGCCTGCTACCATTATTTCTCCATAGATTCTCTGACTTGCCTTTCATTATTTCATAATTTTATAATCGTTATATTTTATTGAAGATAACCCGTTACTTTTCATTGAATATCTAATCCTAACCTCTTAAAATACCAGACGTGTATTTTGTATATGTATAATAGCAATGGAGAAATATATCAGATCTATCCTATTTATAATATTTAATGGTAACTTCTCCACTGACATAAACACATTTTACATGCAAAATAAAATCTCGTAATCATACTGAACCATCAATTTCATACAATTCACATACAACCACTTCAAAACAAATATGTGATTTACAACCGCAGCTTTGTCTTAGTCCATGCTGTTATCATCTTTCAGCATTTGTAATTGACCAAATCAAATTCGTTTCATAATTTTAATTGTTCTTTTTATCACAAATAAAACGTTTAGCAGCCGAACAATAATGCATATCGCTATAATTCTTTGGAGTTTTCTTTCATCTTCACAACAGATTACCCACTTAAAGTCCTTCTTTTCATCATCAGCAGTCATCTTCCCATGCATTTTCAGCCCTATACTTATCTTTTTTTCTGATTTAACCTCAACTGTATAATCTACTTAAGTAAATTCTTCGAAACATTCGCTTCATGTACCAAGAAGGGTTTGTGTGTATATGTGAGATGAAAAAAAATAATTAGGGCAATGAAATAGACAACCGAATATGATGCCTTTCTCAATGAAGATTCCTTTCTAGTGAAATGCGTAGTATTTTGTATTAACAGCTTCGGAAATAAGAACTTGAGCTTTGAAATGAAGCACGACTCTGCACTTATGGAATATCCCTTTAGGATTATTCAAAGAAGACTATTCTTGGAATTATATTGAGTCAAGAAGTTCTGTTTTTTTTTCTGTTCATCTCTCTTTAAGCATTGCTGACTCAAAATACAGAAAAAGAACTGAAATGCATATTCTTAGTTGCGGAATGAATTCGGAGAGAGAACTGGAAAAAAAGGCAGGGAATAGCATTTATGTCCTTTCCAAATCTATAGTTAAATTCAAGATTACTAGAAAAAAAAATTGTCGGTTATTGCTCATTGTCTGTATAAGGATCATGTTAAAAATAGTTTATTCAAAAATTGTGAGCAGTTCAATGTGGGACATAAGAAAACTGCATTATATGACAAGGCATTTTCATCGTGAAATCTTATTAGTCTTTGTAGTATTTTATAAAAATCTAAGTTGTATGAACACATAAACATTATTATCGAATACAGATACCTGTTTAGTGTTGTTTTTTTTCCAAGACAACAAACTCGGAGTAACTTTTCTAGGGACTGCTTAACTTGAAGTGAATTGTTATTTATTTCTATTTGAACCAAATTGGATAGTTATGATCTAAGGCTTAGAACATAAGCTATTAACAATTAGAAGAGCCATGGAAAGATTTATTATGAGAGTAATCCTACACGACCGAAAAATTAAAGCAACGTGGATACGAAAGGAAACAAAAGTAGAGTATATTCAAACAACATGTAAGAAAAAGAAATGGGCATGGGCTGGACATATATTCTGAATGAAAAATGATAGATGGGCATTAAGAATAAAAAAATGGATCCCTAGAGACTGCTAAAGGAGGAGGGATAGGCAGAAAAGACAATGGATTGAGGAACCAAGGATGTTTTCGGGTGTGTACTTATATAGAAAGAGTATAAACAGACGCAATTAGAAGGACATGTCAGAGAACTTTGTTCGGCAGTGGACTACTAACATCCGATGATGATGATGATGAAGGTCATGTATACACAAACGCACACACACACACACACACACACACACACACACACATATATATATATATATATATATATATATATATATATATATATATATATATATATATATATATATATATATATAGGTAGTAGGTTGGTCAGGGCAACAGCTGCCCGTTGAGACACTGGCGCTATAGAGTTATGTGATCCTTAGATTGCCCAGACAGTACTACATTGGATCCTCTTGTCTGGTTACGGTTCTTTCCCTTTGACTACATAGAAACCGAATAGTCTAGCCTATTATTTACAGATTCTCCTCTGTCCTCATACACCTGACAACACTGAGATTAACAAAAAATGCAATTGTTCAGTGGCTACTTTCCTCTTGGTAAGGGTAGAGGAGACTTTTTAGCTTTGGTAAGCAGCTGTTCTAAGAGGACATTCCAATCTTGGGTAGTGCCATAGCCTCTGTAACCTGCTCATACACTGTCTTGGGTTAGAGTTCTCTTGCTTGAGGGTACGCTTGGGCACACTGCTCTATCTAGTTTCTCTTCCTCTTGTTTTGTTAAAGTTTTTATAGTTTTTACAAGAAATAATCATTTTAATGTTGTTACTATTCCTAAAATATTCAATTTTTTTCTTGTTTCCCTCCCTCACTGGGCTATTTTCCCTATTGGGGCGCCAGGGCTTTTAGCATCCTACCATTGTAAAATGGATTTTTTCAGGAAAGTTCAAAATTTAGATGAACTTTCACTCAATGATCTGTTTATTTACCTAATTACAGGAAATTGAGCCTGGCATATAAAAGATTCTTAATCAGCTTTACCTACAAAACAAAACAAAAACAGAAAAATGCTTCATAATCCTTAACTTGGCACCGTTTAAAATTTGGGGATAATCTAATAATATTAATAAAATAGCATATGAGAGTATGGTTTGTAATGCACATATAATTCATACAGGCTCTCTCTCTCTCTCTCTCTCTCTCTCTCTCTCTCTCTCTCTCTCTCTCTCTCTCTCTCTATAATTTCATGCCATAGTTACCCTCAACCGTTTATACAATTGTAAGCTGGATCTTTTTCTTGAATAAAATCAGCTATATACAGATCAACTTTACTTTAAGACCCTTATCAGTGTGCCACCGGTTTTTGAACTAGAAAGTACAATGTGAGCTATAAATTGATTTACATTATGAAGTTAAATTTTATCCCCCCAAAAAATTTAATAATTAAAAACCAAAGTTTTCAGGAAAACCTCCTTTTCTTTGAGCCTATATGATAACACACAATGACAAAACTTGGTTATATGTTACATGTGGATAATTTGTTTTAATTTAAATACTAAGATAAAAAGGTATATTGTAAAATAGATGATCTAAAAGAATAGGATAATCTTAGTGAAAACTGCCATTTCAAGTCTTTGTCCTTTATTGAAAATGAATACCATGTTTGTTGTGCACATGGCTATTTATAAGCATTATGGTGCGTCACTAATATCGATTTTCAGACTAGTTTAGGGTGAATCTCATATTGTTGATAAATTACATCTAAGAGTTTCTATATATATATATATATATATATATATATATATATATATATATATATATATATATATATATATATATATATATAAATATATATATATATATATATATATATATATATATATATATATATATATATATATATATATGTATATATATATATATGTATATATATATGTATATATATATATATGTATATATATATATATATATATATATATATATATATATATATATATATATATATATATATATATATATATATATATGTGTGTGTGTGTGTGTGTGTTATGTGTGTATGTTATAATGATGTACCTGTCGTACGTTTTCATATAAAATCCAACTCATTATTTATGAGATTCACTTTACCTTTTAATCTCAGACTTTTAGGGGCAGAGAGATTTTCCATCAAGAAAACAATTTCCTTTTTCGGAGTAATTTTTGGGGGGATCTAATTACTTTGAAAGTTTCCTTTTCACATTATATTCATCTTTGCATCATACTGTATTTCGTTTTACAATTTATTTTTGAACTTTCCCTATTATGATAATATGATGAAGTAAAATTATTCTCTAAAGAAGAAATTTCAACGCCATGTTGCATGAAAAATGGTGATAAGCTACTTTGAGAAAAAAAAAAAAAACAAGAAAACAAAGAATATATGCTCTTTGCACTCCCCAAGAAAGATTAGTTCACCAAAAATTTAGCTGGGCTCCACAAGGCATTAGAAGAATTGGAAGACCCAGGCCTACGTGGCTAACGACTATAAAGCGCGAAGTAAGTCATTATAAATGGAGAAATATTGAATTAATAGCTCAAGACAGAGACGACTGGTGAAAACTAACCGAGGCCTATTGCGTCACTAGGCGTCGAAGGAGATGATGATGGTGATGATGATGATGATGATGATGATATATATATATATATATATATATATATATATATATATATATATATATATATATATATATATATATATATATATATATCATCATCGTCATCATCATCATCATCAGTCGTTACTAGACCACCTCAGTACGAAGGCCTAAGGAACATGTCCTGCTCCCGTGTATTTACGGCTGATGTTTTTAACTCTGGTTTCTTTTACTCCCCTGGGTTCAAAGGTAGATTTCTATGGGTACTTTGATTTCTGACGAGAAATTGTTTTAGATAGTTAAATCTGCTCAGAGAGAGAGAGAGAGAGAGAGAGAGA
>NC_090747.1:51237662-51250162 GCF_036898095.1 Palaemon carinicauda | reverse complement strand
ATATCAACTTGAACTTTATATCAAATTTTTAATAAAGTGTGACGTGAGTAACAGTATCTGTGTCTATTCTCCATCTCATCCCTGTGGCTTTGAAGAAAACGGCAGCTACATTAGTTCAAGAAAATCTTGTGATTGAAAATGCCGGAATCTAGCGAAGTTGCTGTGTCTATAGTCAGTGAAGATTGTCTCGAAGTGATACAAGAGCAAATGAAAACTGAAAAATGCCCAAACTGCTGCTCTGTCTGCTGTGACCAAAAGGAGAAATGAGATCTTAAGACTAATGGATAATTTTGATAATCTCCATCTGGTGAAGTCTGAAATTATTATTTTCTGTAAATTACGTGATGAATATGATGAATGTTTTCAGCAAAATGAGAAGCGTTTAACAGATTCCAGTGAACGAAACACAGTAAATAAGAGGTATTCAGAAAATAAAGTATCTATTGATCATTTCATTACAGAAATTAATAACTGGGTCAAGGAAAGTGAATTACAATTGACGGCAGACCTTGATAGAAAAAGTCTTTGTTCCTCATCCACTAGCAGGACCAAGTCCAGCAGAACTAGTGTAAGATCTGCTCGCCTCAAAGAGAAAGCTATACTGGCAGAATTGATGGCTCAACATGCTATGAGAGAAAAAGCAAAAGTGATGGAAGAGCAAGAACTCAGACTTAAGCAGGAGAGGGAAGAACAAGAATTTATACTTAGAAAAAAGCAAGAGCAATTGGAATTAGAAACAAAAATTGCAATGTCTCAAGCAAGAGAAAGAGTTTATGCTGAAGCTGACAATATTTCGGATATCGTGCCGAAAGATACTCCTTCCCAATTGAATCCAAATGTAGACCCGTTCCAACCACAACCTTCGGATATAATAGCAGATACTCCTCAGTTGAAAGCGAACGTTCCCCGTAGTTCTAGCCAGTGTCGGTTCTCCGAGCCAAATCTTGATATGCAACTACAGTCCCAACAAGAGATGCTCCTGAAGACACAACAGCACATGACTGCAGCAATGTTGCTTCCAAGCATAGAAGTACCAAAATTTAAAGGTGATCCTATTGAGTTTGCCAGTTTCATGATGGCATTTGATGCCAGAATTGCCCCAAATGCTTCGGGTGATGCTGACAAACTGTACTACTTGGATCAGCAACTTGAAGGGGAAGCCAAAGACTTGATAGGTGGATGCTTGTATATGAGTTCTTCAGAAGGATATACTACAGCTAGGAATTTGCTCAGTCAAGAGTATGGCGATCCCTACAAGGTGTTGATGGCATATATTAAGAAACTTATTTCTTGGTCTGCACTGAAACACGAAGATCCTCATAGCTTGTATACATTTGCTTTATTCCTTATTAAGTGCAGACATGCCATGACCAACTTGTCACACATGGAAGTACTAAATCATCTTCCTAACCTTCAAGCAGTTGTTAAAAAACTTCCGACATTTCTTCAGAACAAGTGGTGTAGCCTGGCTGGACATTTGAGGGAAGAAAAGGGAGGAGTTGATTTTGCAGATTTGGTTGAATTTGTTTATAAAAAGGCAAAGGCAGCAAACGACCCAGCATTCAGCAAGTTTGCTCTTCAAAATAATTACTCAAAGCCTGAAAACAACTCTGGTAGCTTCAAATTCAGATCTTGTCAACAAAAGAGCAAAAGTTCAAGCTTTGCTACCCAAGCAGAACTGAATCCAGAAAATAGAAAGACATCAATAGTGTCTGAGAAAGAGAAATCATGTCCAATGTGCAAGAAAAACCATGATCTTGACGATTGCTGGAATTTTGCTAAGAAGACCTCTGAAGAAAAAATAGATTTCCTTAAGGAGAGAAGGTTGTGTTTTGGATGCTTTGGTCTCAACCATACCTCTAAAGGATGTATGAAAAGGAAGCAATGTAAGACATGCTCTAAGAGGCATCCCACATCACTGCATATCGACGGATTCAAGCTACATAAAGAGAATGATAGCTCATCAAGCAAAGATGCAAGTGAAATTATTGTTAGCACATGTACTACCAATCATGTTAGTGAAGTAAATACAATATTACAGGCTATTCTCCCAGTAAAAGTATATCAGAAAGGAAACAAAGTAGTTTTGGACACTTATGCCTTTTTTGATAATGGCAGCACTGGATGTTTCATCACAGAGAGTTTACGAGAGCAGATAGGTGCATCTGGAACAGAGACATGTTTAAAGCTTCAAACCATGCATGGCGTAAACATTGTGAATACTTTGGCGGTTAATAATTTGTGTGTTACAGATATGGAAGGAAACAACACTATTGATCTGCCAAAAACCTTTACTCGTCAAGATATCCCAGTGAGTCATCAACAGATACCAAAACCAAAATTGCTCAAAAAGGTAGCCGGTCTGAGGAATATTGCTGATTTGATTCCTGATTATAGAACTTGATCTGGAGATTGGTTTGTTGATTGGCAGTAATTGCCCTAAAGCACTGCAACCATTAGAGGTGCTTCCAGCCAAGGGTCAAGATTCTTATGCAGTTCTTTACCACCATGGATGGACTGTTAGTGGCCCTCTACATTTTAAATACTCTTCAGAGAAGAACAGTATTTCATGTCACCATGTTTTTCTTCAGGAAGTTGAAAGGGTAAAGGAATGTTTTCTTCCTGCAGCTGTGGTCCATATGTTTGAAAGAGACTTTAGTGAGAAAGATGTTGGTAGAGTTCCTGATGAGAAGGGTCTGTCACAAGAAGATCAACAGTTCTTCAAAGAAGTGGCAAAAAGCATTCAGTTTACCAATGGACACTACCAGCTTCCCCTACCATTTAGAACCAATAAAGTTAACTTGGTAAACAATAGAGAACAGGCAGTGAAACGAGCACAATGGCAAAGAAGAAAAATGAAACTAAATCCAAAGTACCATGAAGATTATGTGGAATTTGTTGAGAAATTGGTGTCTGAAGGATATGCTTATAAGGTTCCGGAGGATCAGTCGTATGATGAACAACCTGCATGGTATCTACCTCATCATGGTGTCTACCATCCAAAAAAGCCAAATAAGATTAGAGTAGTCTTTGACTGTAGTGCTAAATACCAGGGTAGTTCCCTTAATGACAAGTTGATGCAAGGTCCTGATATGACTAATTCCCTGATTGGAGTGTTCCTCAGATTTCGTCTAGAAAAGGTGGCCTTGATGGGTGACATAGAATCTATGTTTTACCAAGTTCAGGTACCAAAGGATCAACATAAATACCTAAGATTTTTATGGTGGCCTGGTGGTGAACTTGAAAGCGAACTTACAGAGTATCGGATGGGTGTTCACATCTTTGGAGCAGTATCATCACCTAGCATCGCCAATTATGCTTTGAGGGCAGCAGCTGACCATGCAAGAGATAAGTATGGTCCAGATGTAGAACACACCATTAAGACTAATTTTTATGTGGATGACTATTTAAAGTCTGTACCTTCAGAAGAGCAGGCATTAAGACTTGTGAAAGACGTTACAGCAGCATTGAAGGAAAGAGGTTTTCGGCTGACAAAGTTTGTGAGTAACAGCAGGCTGGTGTTGAAATCAATCCCACAAGAGGACCGTTCAAAAGATCTTCAAACATGTGATCTTGACTATGATGAACTTCATGTAGAAAGAGCTCTTGGTCTTCAGTGGAATATTGAAAATGACTACTTTACTTTCTCTGCAAGCTTGGACCCAAAACCATTTACAAGGAGGGGTATTTTGTCAACAGTATGTTCCCTTTATGATCCTCTTGGTTTTGTGGCTCCTTTTCTTTTGCCAGCTAAGAGAATTCTTCGCGAAGTTTGTCAGGATAGCAGCTTGGGATGGGATGATGTTATTCCCGAAAAATACCTGAATCCCTGGAGAGGGTGGCTTGATGATTTACCAATCCTGAGTAACTTAAAGATTCCAAGATGTGTCAAACCAAAGGAATTTGGTACAGTGACTTCCACACAGCTGCACATGTTTTCAGATGCTAGTAATGAAGGCTATGGTGCTGCAGCATACATAAGACTTTCTGATAACAGTGGGAGGATTTCTACTGCTCTGCTGATAGGAAAGTCTAGAGTGTGTCCTGTAAAGGCAACAACCATACCGCGACTGGAATTGACTGCTGCAGTGGTGTCCATAAATCTCGCACAACACATTTTGAAAGAGCTGCAGATTACAGTGGACCAGACATTCTATCACACAGATTCTACAACAGTTCTTCACTATATTTTTAATGATAGAAAGAGATTTCCTATATTTGTTGCAAATAGAGTGAAAGTAATCAAGGATTTCTCTGAAAATACACAGTGGAGATATGTTCAGAGTAAAGAGAATCCTGCTGATATTGCATCAAGAGGTTTCACAAGTCAGCAAATGCTGAACAGTAACATTTGGTTTGATGGCCCATATTTTCTTAAAGGACCAGAGGAGCTGTGGAAAAATGATATGCCCCATGGTGTAGTTGAATTGGAAGGATCTACAAGTTTTGCAGTGCATCCAGAAGATGGGGAGGGAAATGCTGTTGATAAGTTTCTTGAGTATTATTCTTCATGGCATCGATTGAGGATGGCTGTTGCTGTGTATCACCGTCTTTTTTCCATACTGAAATCTAAGAGACAAGCTAGAATTAATGGTTCATTTACAGCAGAAGAATTAGATGCTGCTGAAAAAGCAGTCATCAGATATATTCAGAAGAAAACTTTTAGTAAGGAAGTGACACTCTTACAAAAGAGCGAAGGGTCAAGGGGCCGAGGACTTTGTAGTAGCAGTAGCATTTATAAACTAGATCCCTTCATTGATCCTAAAGACAGGCTTCTTCGCGTTAATGGACGGCTCTCCAAAGCAGAAATCTCAGCTGGCGAGAAACATCCAATGATATTACTTAGAAAGAGTCATATTACCACTTTGATTATCCGGTACACACATGAAAAATTAGCTCATGCTGGACGCAACCATGTGATGGCAAAACTTAGAGAACTTTACTGGATTATCCGTACTAATGCAAGTGTCCGCCAGGTTCTACAAAGATGTGTCATTTGCAGAAAAATGAGAATCCCTGTTCTAAACCAGAAGATGGTTGATTTACCATTGGAAAGAGTAATTCCAGCTGCTCCATTCACACACACAGGTGTTGACTTCTTTGGGCCACAGGAAGTCAAAGAAGGAAGGCAAATCAGGAAGAGGTATGGTGTATTATTTACTTGCTTGTCTACAAGAGCAATTCATATAGAGACAGCCAATTCCTTAGACACATCGTCCTTCATAAATGCTTTAAGAAGGTTTGTTGCTAGAAGAGGAAATGTAAAGAAGATTTGGTGTGACAATGGGACAAACTTTCATGGAGCTGAGAAGGAGTTGAGGAAGTCACTGCAAGAGATGAATGATGATCAGGTCAGAGCTTTCCTCTCAAAAGAAAGCATCAGCTGGACCTTCAATCCCCCTACAGCTAGTCATATGGGAGGTGTGTGGGAACGTCAGATTAGAACTGTGAGAAAGGTCTTGACTCCTCTCTTCAAGGAACATGCTGGACGACTGGATGATGAGAGTTACCGCACTCTTCTCACAGAAGTTGAGGCTATAGTGAATGACCGTCCTTTGACCACAGTCAGTGACAGCCCAGATGACTTACAAC
The DNA here is from genome assembly GCF_036898095.1 of Palaemon carinicauda. NCBI lineage: Eukaryota > Metazoa > Arthropoda > Malacostraca > Decapoda > Palaemonidae > Palaemon > Palaemon carinicauda. Next base: position 51,244,570 of record NC_090747.1, on the reverse strand, counting down.
CACTCAGTTCAGCACAGCTTCTCACACAGAAATCAAGTGTTGTGATGCCACCACCTGGTGTTTTTCAGAAAGGAGATATGTATCTGAGACAGAGGTGGCGATATGTTAAATTCTTGGCTAACTTATTCTGGACTAGATGGCGAAGAGAATATTTGTCAACATTACAAGAGAGACAGAAGTGGAACCAGGAAAAGCGGCATCTTCAAGTTGGTGATATTGTCCTTGTAAAAGATGATAATCAGTTAAGGAGTAACTGGATGATGGGTCGTGTTATCAGCACTGGAAAGGACAGAACTGGTTTTGTACGTAGTGTAGTTTTAAAGACACAAACATCAGAGCTCCATCGACCCATTCAAAAGCTTGTTCTTCTCCTTGCAGTAGAGGAACAATGATTATAATAGTTATTTTTATTAGGATCAAAGGATTTGAGAGTATATTACATTTATTATAGATGTTATTTATATCACCTGCATTTATAGATATGATTAATTTTGATAAACAAATGATTTGTTTATAGGGCCGAGAATGTAAATGCTGCATTTTATAGAAACCATTTGTGTATATAATTATTTAATAAGCTCTGTTTTTCAACTTGGTGATTAGGGTTAAATTGTATTGTAGATATTTTGTCTGTTTTACATGTAAACATTGTTCAGTCTTTTTTTGATAGTTACTGCTGTAATTTGTTTGTTAAGTGTTGAGTAGTTCTTGAAAAGATTGTTTATCCTGGTAGTTATCAGTGTTGGAATCACACTGTAACAATTATATGTTCTAGAAATAGGATCAAGGTTTTTTGATGACTGACAGAGTAGAAGAAGTCTTCAAAGTGTAAAGAACATTTCTTTGGAAATTCGTTTCGCTTGTATTGGATGTAGCTTAGAGTAACACAGATGTAAGTTTATTTCTTTACTGAAATTGTATATATTCTATTTCATGTTTGTGGTGTTTTGTAGTGAAATCAAACTATTCAATTCTTTGTTTATTATGGAATTTCTTTTTAACAAATTTAGTAAGTTTGTACTTTGTTGTTTTCAGTTTCTTGAACCTCGTCGCCCTGCACTACTAGCAAAGTACTCATCATTGGTTCTCTGGTCTTGGAGTACTGACCAACTACAGTATAAGCTTTTACAGTTATGGTCAACTTAAGTTGTAGTGCTTAGTGTTAAGTGATTTAAAGCTTTAAGTTGGTTTAAAGTGTCTTGTGATATCAACTTGAACTTTATATCAAATTTTTAATAAAGTGTGACGTGAGTAACAGTATCTGTGTCTATTCTCCATCTCATCCCTGTGGCTTTGAAGAAAACGGCAGCTACATATATATATATATATATATATATATATATATATATATAATATATATATATATATATATATATATATATATATATATATATATATATATATATATATATATATATATTGGTGGAGGTTTTTTTTGTGTGTTGAGACGTGTGTTCCTAGGTAAGATTTATAATAGTTTTCATGCATTTTTGTTCTCGACTTCTTTCTTGCTTGAATTTAGTTTTTTAGTAATGTCTGGTGTGGCCAGCTAAGTTGTGGGATCCAAACAAGTTAAATATTTATAACGTTTATTTCTTATATATTGGTTAGGATTTAGTTTATTAGTTTTAGGGATATTCATAGGTATTGAAATTATGTGTATTAATTATTCCTGGTCATCAGGTTGTAATATTTGCTATATCAGACAAGGTTGACCAAATTTTTTTTTACTATTGAGTATTAAATATTTTGAAGTTTTATTGAGTGTTTTGTTTCAGCTGACCTTTAGCACAGAATTACATTCTTACTGACAACAATCATAGTAAGAACTTTAATTACGACTCCAAGGGTTGTAACAATTTGGCGACCGTGACAGGATTGGTTAATTTGAAAATATTTCTTTTGTTATTGTAGTATATTACCTTTCTCCCCTGGTAAAAATGGTATAATGGAGGATTGTTTATTTGATCCGGCCAAATGTTTAGGGTCGGTTGACTGTATTAAGCATTTGCCTGTGTTAAGTATGAAAAATTTAGTTGAGTGTGCTCAATGGTTAGGTGTTTCGCTAAAGCCTGCGGCCACTAAGAAATAGGTCCTATTTGCGATTCGTGATAGGATTTCTCATGATTTAGCCAAGGCCGAAAATTTGATTGCCGATAGTAGAGAGGGTAGTGATGGTGAAGGTAGTGTATTTAAGGGTGATTCAGAGGATGAGCAAGTGAGCATAAAAGCGGGGTTAACGCTTTTTGATGATCCTTCCCGCAAAGGTATTATTTTTGAAGGTCCCTCCGATTTACCCAAAGGTAATGGGTCAACAAAAACTATTTTTCCTTTTTTGAATCCTAAGGCCAGAGGGAACCCCTGGCTCCGGTTCCTGGTTTAGGAGAGTCCAAGGAGGAAATACAATTTAAGTTAATCAGTAAAAGGATAGAATTAAGGAAATTAGAGTTTGGGGAGAATGAGAGGGCAAGGCGTCACGAGTTGGAAGTGGCAAATATAAAGTTACAGATGGCTAGGCTGCAGGGGACCAATATGATCAGCTCCCCCAAGAGTAATTATAATGAACGGTTTAATTTGGGTGCCGCTTTAAAGTTGGTGCCAGTGTTCGACGAAAAGAGCGTCCCTGAATTCTTCAAGGCATTTGAGCGAGTTAACACTCGATTGTCTTGGCCCTCGGAAATGTGGACTGTGTTAATCCAATGCAGGTTGGTGGGCAAGGCAATCCGGGTGTACAATGCCTAGGAGGAAGGAATTGCTCTGGATTACCAGAAAGTCAACACTGGTCCTTAAAGCCTATGATTTGGTATTAGAGGCTTATAGGTTAAAGTTTAAGAACGATAACAAACACCCTTCTCAGTCATTTGTTGAATTTGCTCGGCTCAGGGAAAATCAATTCGACGACTGGATAAAGAGTCGCCAGGTAGTGTCTTTTGCAGCATTAAGGGAAATGTTGCTCCTTGAAGAATTCAAGAAGGCATTTAGCAAGGAGTTAAGAGTTCATCTCGAGGAAGTAAAGGTTGTGAAAGTCAGTAATGCCACCCAATTGGCCGATGAATATTTTTTGACTCATCGTTCTGGGGCAGGTAATTTTAGTTATCCGAGTAGGAATGATCCCTCTTCTCGTTTAGTTAATAATTTTAATATAGTAGAACCCTCCTCATCTGTTTCTAAAGGTAATGCAAGTTCTTTTCCAGGTAATAATAATGTTGCAATCTCTGGAGCGCCTCCTCCTCCAAGTAGTTTTGCTAACAGGGGTATGCCGATTTCCAGTAACAATAACTATAATAGGTATAATAACTAAGGTTCTGGACGTCAAAGAACCTGTTTCTGGTGCAACAAACCACGTCACTTCCAGAACCAATGCCATGCCTCTAGTAGGTATTTAGAGAGATATGGACAGAATCCTATTTCATTAATTTCCAACAGGTCTGACTCTAATGATAAGGGTGAAAAACCGCCAGTAGTTAGCAGTAGTGTAGACAGGAATAATAATCCCTCCGCTAGCAATAAGAATTCCTGACTTAATTTTGATAAATATATCTGGCCTCGTAAAATAATCCTTAAATCAGGCACCATCAATGTGAAGTTTTTCAGAGAAACTGGCTCCGCTCGGTCTCTGGTTTTAGGTAAATCTTTGAATGGTTTAAGAAAGTTTTCAGGTAATTATGTTGTTCTGGGAGGGTTCCCGAACATGTTTGTATCTGCTCCATTGGTGGATGTTAGGATGTCTTTTCCAGGATATGATAGAGTTACAGAGTTGGACGTTGTCGATAATCTCCCCATCCCGGGTATTGACGGCATTTTGGGAAATGATATGCTCAATAATGAAGGTCGTAAATTATTTCCAATTTTGTCTCTTCCTGCTCATCCAGTTTCTGTAACGACCACTGCCAGAGCTGCTGAAATAGATAAGCATGATTAATTGTTACCTAGTAGTTTAGAAGTAGATGTAGAAAGACCCGAGTCTGTAGATAGTACAAGTAATAATGTTATTATTAATGCTTTAAAACCTGATTGGGACCGTTTGGCTTTCATTAAGGCCCAGAAAGCTGAATTTAATTTTGAGTTAGGGTATATTAGTGATATGACTAGGCCTCGGTTTGGTTTAATTCACAATATATTGTAGCGATTTAGTAGACCGGCGACTGATGATCTGAGTAAGACTTCTCGGATCGAACAAATGGTGGTTCCTACTCAGTTTCGCGAATCAGTAATAAGTCCCGCTCACGATAATTTCCTTTCAGGTCATTTTGGGGTATGGGAAACTTTCCTTAAATTGGCTAAATATTGCTGGTGGCCTAGGATGAAATCGTCTGTAAAAGGTTTTTGAAAGAGTGTGAGGTTTGTCAGGTAATTGGAAAACCTAATCAAATTATTCCGAAGGCTCCTTTAAATTCTATTCTTGCCATTGGAGAGCCGTCGGAATTGGTAATAGATGTGGTTGGTCCTTTACTGAGAACCAAATCTGGTTATGTATATATATTGACGATTATGGATAGAGAGACTAGATTTCCTGAAGCTTTCCCTTTGAGAAGAATAACCTCTTAAAGTAGTTTTTGAAAAAATAATTGAATTCTTTCTTGGTACGGTGTACCTCGTGGTAATCAGACCGATTCTGGTACGAATTTCACGAGTAAAATGTTTAGAGGTAAATGAAAACTAATTATGACAGAAATTATAAAGCCCGTTCTTTTGAACCAGGGGAAATGGTGTTGGTTTTGAATATGGACCCGGACAATTTTCTTGAACCTAGATATAAGGGTCCGTGGAAAGTTTTGCGGAAGTTTTTCGAGGTGAACTATGAAATTGAAGCTCCCGGTTCCAGCAGAAAGTGTAGGATTTTTCATATAAATAGGTTGAAAGCATATCATGGTAAAAGCGTTGAACCCTTAACTGTTGTAACCGAGCCAGTAGCGTTATCTGTAGAATTGCATCCTCAGGATTCGGCTGATTTATTGAATCAGGTTTCTTCTGATGCCCTTTTTTCTAATATACAAAATTTAGGAGTTCTAAAGGAAGGTCTGAAACGTGTAGATCCAAATCAAAGAGAGGATGTGTCTAATTTAATATATTCCTTTTCAGATTTATTCCGAGACTCTCCTGGTAGGACTAATTTTCTTTGTCATGACGTAGATGTAGGTAGTGCTTCCTCTGTTAAACAAAGTCCATATCGGTTAAATCCTGTAAAGAAGGATTTAGTTGAGGAGGAAATTAAATATATGTTGGAGCATGACCTCATTCAGCCATCCGTTAGTCCTTCGAGTTCCCCTGTTGTTATTGTGGGAAAAGCTGACGGGAAGTTCCGCTTGTGTGTGGACTATCGAAAGGTTAATGCCCACACCGAAAATGACTCCTTTCCTTTTCCGCGTATTGATGACTGTTTCGACCAGATAGGTTCTGCCAAATTTATTACCAAACTAGATTTATTGAAGGGTTATTAGCAGGCTCTGTTATCTGATCGAGCCCGCAAAATTTCGGCAATCGTAACTCCTTTTGGGTTATATGAATGCTGCAGAAATAGTTGATTGGAGAATGGTAATTGCATTCGTGGGATGATAGTCGAATTGACTAGTTCCTTAATTTTTTTTCCTCATTTTTGGTGTTCGTTTATGGACGGAAAGTAAACTGAATGATTGCCATTTGTTAATATTAAATGTAAATTTTTAACGTTCCCCTTTTTTTATTCTAATTGAATTGATTAATTAAATGTTAAATGTATTCCTTATAAGGAAATAGTTTTGATTTCCCGTCTTTATTTTTCAACGGTTGTTTGAGAGTTTCGGACAAAGAAAAGAAAACGGGAGTTGATCACAAGTTTTGAGTCCGACTTGGCATTAGTCTCTGCTTAATTACACTACCGGCCGAGTCTTTTGAACGAGTGTTCTTTCTGCCTTTTGAAATGAACTAACAAAGTTCAAACAAACCCAAGACATTGTTGGTGGAATTTTGTGCAGGTAAGTTGAAAATTAGACTTGCCTAATCATTGATTTGAGTTAAATAATTATAACAATGCAAGGTTATGCCATTTGGGATGAAGAATGACGCGTGTACTTTCCAGAGGCTTATGAATAGAGTCATTTGTGGTTTAAAGGGAACTGAAATTTATATTGATGACTTAGTTGTATATAATGATGATTGGAGTACGTATATGGTGAGATTGCGTAAGGTATTTGAGGCCCTTAGGTCAGCTGGTTTGGTTATTAAATTAGCCAAATGTGAATTTGGTAAGGCCAAGGTTTGTTATTTGGGTCATGAGGTCGGTTTAGTGCAGGTAGCCCCGAAATAAGCTAACCTCGAGGCTATTATTAATTTAAAAAGGCCAGGTAATATTAAAGAGGTGAAAAGAGTTCTGGGAATGACTGGGTGTTATCGCTGCTTTGTGCGAAATTTCTCGGACCTTGCTCAACCTCTTAGAGAAGAGAAAGAAATATTATTGGTCTGATCAGTGTGGAGAAGCTTTTAATAAGCTTAAATCCATTCTAATGTCTAAACTTATTTGGACTTCCCCAGATTTTCAGAAACCTTTTTATTATAGCGGTAGATGCCAGTGATGTGGGTATAGGTGGTGTCCTTTTTCAAATAGATGATAAAGGTGAGGTACAACCCATATCTTATTTTTAGCAGGAAGTCATTGGTGGCTGAAAGAAGGTATTCGACCATTGAAAAAGAAGCTCTGGCTCTGGTCCACACCCTTATGCATTTTAAACCCTATGTGACTAATTTTTCTTTCCCCATAGAGATTTGGACAGATCATAATCCGCTTGTGTTTATTGAGCGTATGAAAGGAGACAACCAGAGAATTTTGGGCTCTCTTACTTCAAGAATTTAAATTGGTAAATAAACACATTAAGGGGTCTGAGAATAAAATTCCTGACGCTCTCTCTCAAAGGGGATAGGTTTGCCTTACC
>NC_090747.1:51227662-51230162 GCF_036898095.1 Palaemon carinicauda | reverse complement strand
AAAACAGACATATTATTTCAGGTTCCTGTCAGTGTGAGGGGAGAGCAAAGATATAAGCATGATATATATAACAAATGAAATGTCGTTACTATGTACGTTCATGTGATGCACGGTTGGTACACGGCTCCCCCCCTAAAAATGACATACTGTACATGTGAAATAGGGCGCCCTGATCTAGAGAGGCGAGCTGTAGGCGGGTCATCTGGCAGAAGATAAGCAGGTTTTAGAAGATCAATGGAGACCCAGTCTTCTTTGCCACAAATGTTTAGAAGGAATGCTTTCAGACTGCATCGGATCACGAGGAAAGGGTTCGTGTAAGGGGGCGTTAGCGGTTGCTTGCTAGTGTCGTTGCGTAGTAAAACGTGTGCTGCAGAGTGCAAGTCTGTCGGTATATGATGCTTCGCTGGGGGCTTGTAAGTCTGGCGACATGGAGTAAATTTACCCATGGCGTTACGTATGCGCTGGAGATCGTCAGAGGAGGTTGCAGAAGGAAAAAATTCAGCAGGGATAACCAACGAGTGGCCATACACCATATCAGCTGTCAAGACGTCGAGGGTGTCTTTAACAGTGGTCCTTAGTCCCAGGAGGACCCAGGGAAGCTGAGTAAGCTAGTTGGAATCCTTGCAGCGGGACATCAAAGCCCCTTTGAGAGTGCGATGAAAAAATTAAACCATTCCATTGGCCGCGGGGTTGTAGTTGTCTGATTTAGGGTGATGACCAGGAGATTCGATAATGATGTCCACAATTGAGAGTTGAAAGTGGTACCCCTGTCAGAAGTAGTATGCTTAGGGATACAAAATCCTGCAATCCATCCTAAGAGTAAGGGAGATGTATATGAAGCGGACTTTGCAGTATCCATGGGAATGGCTTCAGGCCAACGAGTGGAGCGGTTGATGAGGGTAAACAGATAACGATGTCCTTGTGATGTGGGTAGGGGCCTACAACGTCAACGTGAATGTGGGCGAAATAACGCTGAGGTATGTCCTTTGGAAGTTTGGCAATAAGTACAGGCGCGGACCCAATCCTTATTATCCTTAGAAATGTCGTGCTAAATGAACTTTGTTTTCAGCAGCTGTACATTAGAACAGCACGAGGGATGTGAAAGGCCGTGAATGAAATCAAACACCTGTCGGCGCATGGGAGCAGGAATCCAAGGTCGCGGTCTACTAGTACTAACATCACAGAGGAGGGTGAGGTTGGAGTCGTCGAAGGGGATGTCTTCCGAATGGAGGGACGTGCAGGATGTCCTACAAGCTTGATACTCGAGATCCTGTCTTTGGGCTTCAGCCAAGGCGTTGTAATCCAATCCCAGTTGAACGGCAGCTAGCGTGTTTCTTGACAGGGCATCGGCAATGGGATTCATTTTCCCAGGGATGTGTTGAAGGGTGCAATTTTATTCAGCCACGGCAGAGAGAAGTGGGCGTTGAGGGTCGGACCAGGCGTCAGACTGTCGAGTGAAGGCGTGCACCAGAGGCATGTGATCTGTGCGAATGATGAAGTGCATACCCTCTAAGAAATGGCAAAAGTGACGTTCAGAAAAGTGCACCGCCAGCAATTCGTGATCGAAGGTAGAATAACCCGATTCTGCCTTGGACAGTTTTCTGCCGAAGAATGCCAATGGGCGGGGCAAGCCTTTAACCACATTTTCGAGTACTGCACCAATAGCGACGTCGCTGGCAATGTTGGAGAGAAGGAGAGGGGCATGTGGGATAGAAAAAGTGAGAGCTGCAGCAGTTGATAGGGCCTTCTTTGCATTACAGAAGGCTGCTTCTTGAAGGGGACCCCACTTCAGGTCCTTCGGCTTGCCCTTGAGGGAGGCGTAGAGGGGAGCAAGAGTGGTGGCAATGGCTGGCAGAAAACGGGGATAATAGTTGATCATGCCCAAGAATTCCTACAGTGCTTTGACGGTCGAGGGCGTGAGAAAGTTCTGAACGGCTGCTACCTTCTCAGGGAGGGGATGGACTCCTTCAGGAGTGATGAGGTGCCCTAAGAACGAGACTTCGTTGGCACCAAAGGTACACTTGTCCTACCGGACTACAAGGCTGTTTTGTTGCAGGTAGTCGAGCACGATGTTCCTCTTTTGAGGAAGAGAACACAAGTATGTCATCCACATAACATACACAGAAGGGGAGGTCCCCTAAGATGCCATCAATGAGACGTTCAAAAGTGGCCCCAGCATTACGAAGGCAAAAACAGGAGTAATTGAAGTAATTATTTTGCACATTTGCAAATGTGCAAAATAAATATTGACAATAAAGATTTTAGCATTATATGATAGGTATCTAATTACCATGACTTGCCTATTCCGGAGTCAGTTTTGATTAAAACACTGGTTCCATCGTTAAACACCCAAGCTTCCTCCACTCAATTGTACTTGCCATAGCTTTCTTTGTTTCGTTCTGTAATTGTTGATGTCATTCAGTTTTTATTTGCGTTTCTGCGAGGTTGGTTACACTTCTGTTTTATGCATATTTTTACTTGAATTTTTATTTCTTTTACT
>NC_090747.1:51220162-51225162 GCF_036898095.1 Palaemon carinicauda | reverse complement strand
TGTAATCAACAGTTGTAAACTGAGTATCATAAGTGAATAAAAGATCAAATAACATGGAGGTAGTTAGCTTTACAAATATGAGTGACCTCATCATATTATATTCTTTTTTAATTACATCTGGCCTCTAATCTCTATGTATTTATCCTCTATGATTGTATATATATTTTAAGAATTATTTTCATTTATTTACAAAAAGGCCACTTTGGTAATATATTCAATAATGGAATCTGAATGAGTACAATATATTTGGTATCAGCAAGATTAAAAAGTAAAGTAGGAAAAATACAAGAGTTTTATATGAAACACTTGTAGAATTAGCAACGTTGCACGGAATGGGCACGTGGTTCTTACGTGTTGTGTCAGCACAATAACCTTCCTAGACCAACTGTATTTGCTCATTAAGAAGCTTAGTTCAGCAGATGTTTACCTCAGTAGACCTTCCGAAAAAAAAAAACTCCTTATAGTTGTGTTTACTCTCAGCACTAACACATACTCTTCGAGTAATGGCATTCTTATTTTTTTCTATCTCACCACCTTACGTCCTTTTTATAACCAACCATTGCGATTTTAATATTTTGCGCTTAATATTCAAAGGAGGAAAAATTTTAGAAAAAAGGAATTAGGAGCATCTCTTCAACTAAGTTTTAAAGTATGGTGTCATTGAAAATTATTTGGTTCATCAGATATTTACATAATTCTCCAGAAATATAATATTGATATCATAGAATTAGAATATTATACCTTTGTTTACAATAATAAATATAATTTCAAACGATCAAAACAATTTATATACGGGTTATACTATTTCATGTTACCTCCCAATTAATATTAACCAGTAAAATTTAAGTGATTCTATCTCAGCAAAAAATCAATTAAAATATGATAAACTTTCCGTAAAACTCCCTTGACATTTAGATGGAATTATATCGGATTATATATTGTGAAATAAAGATCTACCAGACGAATGTAAGTCTTATTCGAACAGTTTCCGTCCGAAATTCATATTTAGATTCTTATTTACAGGTATTAGATCAGCTAGGGTACCAGCCACCCATTGACATACTGGAGCTAGAGAGAGTTATTGGATCCTTTGATTGACCAGAGAGTACTACATTAGATCTTTTTCTGATGTGACGGTGCCGAGAGAGGGTTGCGAACTCAAAGGCAGGAAGCAATCAACTGAGTTGTTTTAATTAAGGAACACACTCCTTTATATACAAAACCTCAAGGCAACAGGACATAACCTGTTCGAGAGACAGACAATGTTACAGAGCAAAACGGAGACATGATCATTCAGGTTCTTTTTAGTGCGAGGGAAGAGCCCAGATACAAGCAAAATATATGCAAAATAATTATGAACAATTGTGTGACACACGGTTGGTACATGGCTTCCCCCCTAAAAATGACATACTGTACATGTTAAATAGGGCGCCCTGATCTAGAGAGGCGAACTGTAGGCGGGTCATCTGGCAGAAGATCAGCAGGTTTTAGACGATCAATGGAGACCCAGTCTTCTTTGCCACAAATGTTTAGGAGGAATGCTTTCAGACTGCGTCGGATCACAAGGAAAGGGCCCGTGTAAGGGGGCGTTAGTGGTGGCTTGCTGGTGTCGTTGCGAAGGAAGACGTGCGTTGCAGAGTGCAAGTCCGTTGGTATGTGATGCTTCGCTGGGGGCTTGTAAGTCTGGCGGCACAGAGTAAATTTTCCCACAACGTGACGTATGCGCTGGAGATTGTCGGAGGAGGTTGTAGAAGGAAAAAAATTGGCAGGGAAGACCAATGAGTCACCATACACCATTTCAGCTGCCGAGACGTCGAGGGCGGCTTTAGGAGTGGTCCTTAGTCCCAGGAGGACCCAGGGAAGCTGAGTAAACCAGTTGCAATCCTTGCAGCGGGACTTCAAAGCAGCTTTGAGGGCGCGATGAAAACGTTCAACCATTCCATTGGCAGCGGAGTTGTAGGCCGTTGTCTGATGTAGGGTGATGCCCAGGAGATTCGTTAATGACGTCCACAATTGAGATGTGAAAGTGGTTCCCCTGTCAGAAGTAATATGCTCAGGGATACCGAATCTTGAAATCCATCCAGAGAGTAAGGCATATGTACATGAGGCGGACGTTGCAGTTTCCATGGGAATGGCTTCAGGCCAACGAGTGGAGCGGTCGATGAGGGTAAACAGGTAATGATGTCCTTGTGATGTGGGTAGGGGGCCTACAACGTCGACGTGAATGTGTGCGAAACGACGCTGAGGTTGAGGAAAGGTGCCCACTCCTGAATCCGTGTGTCGATGTACTTTGGAAGTTTGGCAAGAAGTACAGGCGCGGACCCAATCCTTAGCATCCTTAGAAATGCCGTGCCAAATGAACTTTGCCTTCAGCAGCTGTGCAGTAGAACAGCACGAGGGATGTGAAAGGCCTTGAATGAAATCAAACACCTGTCGGCGCATGGGAGCAGGAATCCAAGGTCGCGGTCTACCAGTACTGACGTCACAGAGGAGAAAGTCTTCCCAACGGAGGGACGTGCAGGATGTCTTACAAGCTTGATACTCTGGATCTTGTCGTTGGGCTTCAGCCAGGGCATTGTAATCCAATCCCAGTTGAACGGCAGCCAACGTGTTTCTTGACAGGGCATCGGCAACGGGATTCATTTATTGCAGGGTGCAATTGTATTCAGCCACGGTGGAGAGATGTCGGCGTTGACGGGCGGACCAGGCGTCAGACTGTCGAGTGAAGGCGTGCACCAGAGGCATGTGGTCTGTGCGAATGACGGAGGGCGTACCTTCTAAGAAATGGCGAAAGTGACGGACAGCCAAGTGCACCGCCAACAATTCTCGTTCAAAGGTAGAATAACCCGATTCTGCCTTGGACAGTTTTCTGTTGAAGAAGGCCAATGGGCGGGGCGAGCCTTTGACCACCTGCTCGAGTACTTCACCAATTGCGACGTCGCTGGCATTGGTGGAGAGAAGGAGAGGGATGTGTGGGATAGGAAAAGTGAGAGCCGCAGCAGTTGATAGGGCCTTCTTTGCATTGCAGAAGGCTGCTTCTTGAAGGGGACCCCACTTCAGGTCCTTCGGCTTGCCCTTGAGGGAGGCGTAGAGGGGAGCAAAAGTGGTGGCAGTGGCTGGCAGAAAACGATGATAATAGTTGATCAAGCCCAAGAATTCCTGCAGAGCTTTGACGGTCGAGGGCACGGGGAAGTTCTGAACGGCTGCTACCTTCTCAGGGAGGGGTTGGACACCTTCAGGAGTGATGCGGTGTCCTAAGAACGACACTTCGTTGGCGCCAAAGGTACACTTGTAGTATCGGACTACAAGGCTGTTTTGTTGCAGGCGGTCGAGCACGATGCGCAGGTGACGGAGGTGCTCCTCTTTTGAGGAAGACAACAGAAGTATGTCGTCCACATAACATACACAGAAAGGGAGGTCTCTTATATGCCATCCATGAGACGTTGAAACGTGGCCCCAGCATTACAAACGCCAAAACAGGAGTAATTGAAGGTGTATATACCAAACTGAGTGGTGATGGCAGTCTTGGGGATGTCTTCTGGGTTCATAGGCACCTGATAATACCCCTTCAGGAGATCGAGTGTAAAGAAAACCTTTGCTTTGTGCAGGTAGGAGATCACGTCAGCAATGTTTGGAAAGGGGTAGTGATCCGGTTCTGTTTGCATGTTCAGGCGCCTGTAATCCCCACACAGACGGAGGGAGCCATCTTTCTTCAGGACGATGTGTAAGGGTGACGACCATGGGCTGGAGGCCTTTTGGCAAAGGCCCATTTCCTCCATTTCGGCGAACGTCTGTTTGGCGGCTGCCAATCGTTCCGGTGCCAGACGTCTGAATTTTGCGAAGACTGGGGGTCCTGTCGTCTTGATATGGTGATAAATACCGTGCTTGGCAGGAACCGTGGGCGTTTGGCGAAGTTCTGGACGGAAAACTTCCGGGTACGACGTAAGGAGGTGGGCGTAGGCATCAGTGGGTGCGCTAATGTGGAGAGCGAGGTTAGAGGGGGCGGGTTGAAGAGGTGTCGACAAGTACGAGTCTGCGTTGACCAATCGTTTGTGGGCGACATCGACCAGAAGGTGGAAATGAGAGAGGAAATCCGCACCAAGTATTGGCATGGTGACCTCAGCAACGAGAAACTTCCAATTGAATTTACCATTTCCGAACATAATGTGAGATTCTCGTAACCGTAGGTGGGTATCGCAGATCCGTTGGCAGCTACCAAGCGGACGTCGGCAGATGTAGACAGACTACGTCGTGTCTTGAAGAGTTTCTTTGGCAAAAGAGAACGACAAGCACCCGTGTCTACCAAAAATCGCACGCCCGTTCCTGCATCCTGTAAAAAGAAAAGATTAGAAACACGGGAGTCCACCGCCATGAGCGATGGCCTACTTACACGTTTTTTGGCCACTGACAATCCTCGGCATATTTCTTCGCAGTTGCCCCGAATCTGAAGTGGTAGTAGTAAAACTGCGGCGGATGGGAGGTAGTAAGTGGCTCTGGAAGTCGTTTGTTGGGGCGCGAGTGATTGGTGGGTGGTGGGCGGCTTTGTCTCTGCTTCGGCATGTCACGGTGTGGGCGTGTATGTCCTACGGCATTCCTGTCAGCTTCAGTTGACGTTGAATAGGCATCCTCTTCGTCAGGGGTGGAGGCGTTGATGGAGGTCTTGAAGTGGCTTTGGTCATCAAGTCCTTTATGGGTAAACTATCGACATCGGGTATGGCAGCGCGTATAGGTCTGGGTAAACGGCGTATCCAAAGGGCACGAAGTAGGTTCACCTCACGAGGAGAGCCGTCTGCGGAAGGTTGAAGGCGAGCAATACTGGTCATTTCCCTGAGGGCAAGCGAAGCCCTCTGGTCCCCCAATGGTTGTTGCGAGAGCTGAAAAAGCTTTGCTACACGGGCGGCTGGCGACGGCGAGTACTGCTGCAGAAGGTATGTTTTGAGGGCGTCATACGTTATTGGCGTGTCTCCTTGTTCACAAAGCCAGTCGGATATTTCCGGGAA
>NC_090747.1:51192662-51197662 GCF_036898095.1 Palaemon carinicauda | reverse complement strand
CAAAACACTATAACATATTTATTTTGCCTGTTGCTTTCCTTTATTAGGCAGATATATTATCTGATGCTTCAATTGCTTAATGATTTCATTTACATTTCAATATATTGAAAAAGACACTTTTGTTAAAAGGTTTTGTGTATCTGGTGGTGAATGAGAACTAGAGTGGGAATTAACAATCAGACATCAGTTCAAAAAAGTTATTTCCTCATAGAAGGGGATTTATAGTGAATCGAGCTTATTATTAAAAAAAAAAAAAAAAAAAAAATAACAACAACAAAGTAGCTCCCTAATTTAGAAATTATAGTGAATCTGATTATTCCCCTGCTGTCGATATTCAAGGTGTGTGTGTGTGCCTGTGTCTATGTGTGTTGGTGTTAGTGTTTGTATGTCTCTGTCTGTGTGTGTTGGTGTTTGTGTGTTCGTTTCTGTTTCTGTGTGTGTTGGTCTTTGTTTGTTCGTTTCTGTTTCTGTGTGTGTTGGTGTTTGTGTGTGTGTCTGTGTCTGTGTTGGTGTTTGCGTGTGTGTGTGTGTGTGTGTGTGTTATGTGTTTCTAGTGAAGTATTTTAGCTTTCCTACTTCTCTAGACTTTTGAATCTCCTCTGTATTTGCATATTATGATTGAACCAATAATAGTTTCAATTTGGTGATATTTATTGTGCTCAATATAAAATCAGTTGATGTCATTTCAATTGCTATCCAATAGAATATTATTTTGTATTATATATTATAGAGAGAGATACTGTTATCTAAGAAATAGATATTCGTATTTTTTCATATTGTTTATTCTACGCAATATGGGGAATTTTTTTTTATATATAAATAAATTTGGTTCAGAAAGAGAAAAAAATATTTCAATCAAAGAGAAACAAATTACACTACAACATAAAATCCGTAATACATCTAGCTTATGCATAGTAATTAATAGAACCCAGATAATCTTTTCTGTTGTTCAATCATCATCATCACCTCCTAGGCCTATTGAAGCAAAGGACCTCAGTTAGATTTTGCCAGTCGTCTCTATCATGAGTTTTTAATTCAATGCTTCTCCATTTATCATCTCCTACTTCGCTCTTCATAGACCTCCGCCATGCAGGCCTGGGTCATCCAACACTTCTCGCCCCTTGTGGAGCTAAGCTGAACGTCCGGTGAACTAATCTCTCTTTGGGAGTGCGGAGAGCATGCCCAAACCATCTCCATCTACCCATCATCATAATATCCACATATGGCACTTGATTAATCTCTTTTACAGTTTCATTTCTAATCCTTTCCTGCCTCTTAACTCCAAATATCCTTAAGCTGAAAATGTTTGCCTATAAGGTGGCTGTCGATGGTGAGTACTGATCCAGGAGACATGTTTTCGGGGGCTGTATACTGATTTATCCGGGAAAGTGTCCTTGGGGATGGCTACAGGAGCATAATCAGCTTTGGTGCTTGAGCGAATCACGCCCTTATTACGGAACTGGAACTCAGTGCTCTGAAACTAGGAGAATGCGTCTGTATTAGCTGAGGGAAGGACGGTAGTTTCAGTGTTGTGACATTGGTAGTAGAGTCAGTGTCGGAGGGCGGCTTCAAAAAACAATAAGACACAGCAGTGAGGTGGAAGGCTTGAGGGAGCTAGACACTATGGAGATCACCAATATGCGAGGTGCCAGCTAAGTGATGCCTGGGAGACGAGGTAAATGCAACTAAACTTTACTAAAAAAACATCGAAGTTCGAACTAGAATACCAGTACTTGTAAAGAAGAATGTCACCAACATTCAAACAAATTTGAACATGAGCAATCAGGTTTATACAAGAGGGTTTGATAACAGTTCAGGCAAGAGCGAGTAATGAGATAAAAAACAAACCCGTTACAGTGTACAAGCGCGTGTGAAACACGTGTGGTACTAGACAATAGAGCAAGTCACCCCAATGTGCTGCATTGGTTTGGATATAGCAGAGAAAGAGAAAAAATAATACATTGTTCCGAGGGGAAGCGAGAGACCATACGGTATCAACTTATATTGTTTTATTCATGATTCAACGTGACAGCTCTCTCTCTCTCTCTCTCTCTCTCTCTCTCTCCTCTCTCTCTCTCTTTCTCTCTCTCTCTCTCTCTCTCTCTCTCTCTCTCTCTCTCTCTGTATTCTAAGAGAGGAGAAGTAAAATATAGAGCGATAGAGAGAAGAAAAAAAGAAATATAGACTGAGGACAATTATCTTATTTCCTTAAATATTACATTTGGTGTAATTTTAAACCTAGGGATCTTTGGCATAGTGAGTAATTCAGAAAAAAAAATAATAAGGTCTCTCTCTCTCTCTCTCTCTCTCTCTCTCTCTCTCTCTCTCTCTCTCTCTCTCTCTCTCTGTATTCTAAGAGAGGAGAAGTAAAATATAGAGCGATAGAGAGAAGAAAAAAAGAAATATAGACTGAGGACAATTATCTTATTTCCGTAAATATTACATTTGGTGTAATTTCAAACCTAGGGATCTTTGGCATAGTGAGTAATTCAGAAAAAAAAATAATAAGGTCACTTGGGCGAGAGGTAAAACGTTACAAGGATTTATGTACTGGAGTGAAAATGCCATGGTTTAATTATACATACATACATATACCAAGGCACTTCCCCCAATTTTGGCGGGTAGCCAACGTCAACAAATGAAACAAAATAAAAAGGGGACCTCTACTCTCTACGTTCCTTTTCTATAATTCTATGCTCAATATAGATGACATTATACTGAATGGTAATTAAAAACCTCTTCGATTCATTGAGATACAATTCCTTAAAGCTTAAATACATTACAGGTTTAATGAATTTGATTGTTCTAATGCACTAACCAATTAAATTCAAATGGTTTAGATATTGCAAATTCGTGAATTTTAGTTATTTCTTGAAATAAAAACAGA
Organism: Palaemon carinicauda; assembly: GCF_036898095.1. Classification (NCBI taxonomy): domain Eukaryota; kingdom Metazoa; phylum Arthropoda; class Malacostraca; order Decapoda; family Palaemonidae; genus Palaemon; species Palaemon carinicauda. Next base: position 51,194,775 of record NC_090747.1, on the reverse strand, counting down.
CTTATATACACACACACACACACACACACACATATATATATATATATATATATATATATATATATATATATATATATATATATATATATATGTATGTATATATATATATATATATATATATATATATATATATATATATATATATATATATATATATATATATATGTATGTGTGTGTGTGTGTGTGTGTATAGATAGATACATAGAAGGAGGTTGATAGATAGATAGATATGAAACTCTCTCTCTCTCTCTCTCTCTCTCTCTCTCTCTCTCTCTCTCTCTCTCTCTCTCTCCACTAAGAACGGACCAAACATTGGATATGCGAATAGTGTAGCTATCAATGGCGTGATGAGGGTAGTAACCGACTCGTTTGTTTTGCTTTTAGAACGTCGAAGGCCGTTGAAAGAGTCAGGAAACGATTATAGTTTCTTCGATAGGGAGGTATTGGTCATTCTTTGGGTTCTGAAGAGGCATCGGCTCTTTTTTTATTTTTGTCAACCGGTTGAGTAGAAAACTAAAGTTCAACATAATGTTTTTTGCCACATAGAGGGTAAAGCTGGCAAAGTAGCTGATACCCTCTCCATAGGTCCAGTAATAAGAGTAATTACTAGGTCACAAAAAGAGGATGGAAAACAGACCCAAAATGTTGAGTTTCAGGTAGAAAACGGAAAGCTTTTGGGAAGAATAATCAGAAAATGGGAGCCATGTAAGAGAGAGATAGAAGAAAGATTGCTGATAAATGAGAGAGAGAGAGAGAGAGAGAGAGAGAGAGAGAGAGAGAGAGAGAGAGAGAGAGAATCATGGTGAGCTAGTCTTGAACATTTTATATGATGCATTGCTAAAAGATACACCTTTGCTTTAAGTGTGTGGGTAGGATCTTCCATTTCTATAAACGGTCCTAATAAATTTACAACAAATGCCAAATTATTTACCAAAATAGGAATAAGTATACCTGTTATATCTGTTACAGAGAGCAATGAGCCCACATTTTTTTTTTATTATTTTTTTGAAAAGAACTAATGAAAACACAGCCTAAGGCACGTGGGACGGCATATGTTCAATATAATCAAAGTGTGAACTTTGAATAGGTAGCATAGTAAAAATTCCTTTCTGAGCATCGAATCAGCTATACTTAGATGCCAACAAGATTGAAGACTTTCTTTACGAAACTATTAACCGACTGAGCCAAAGAGGGAATCATTTAATGTAAAACATTTCAGTAGAAGAAAGCGTTTAGTATTAACGCGAATAGCTATATGTGCAAAAATGTATGAATATTGTGATTCATTCTATTTTTCTTTTTGCAAAGAAACAATCTAAATGCACTTCCTATTTCATTACGGGAAAAAGTTGTTCTCTTTTCTTTCTGAATATCGTCACTGGTTCGGTCATCTATCCTCTGTTAGATATTCCACAGCCAACTGGAGCTATTAATACTTCACTCGTTATTTTTCTTTTTTTTTTTCTTTTTTTTCTTTTTAGGGGGTAGCAGGAGGTAATAGGTTACTAATCCCAAAATGCCATAATGAAATTTGAAATTTTTCTATTTCAATAAAAAAGAGGAATGCTTTCTTTGTCTATGGGTATCATTGCGAAAACTCTCGAATAAACAATAAGTGGGGAGCTCTTTTTTACTCCAAGACAGAAGGTAACGATCACCAAAATTGTGGTTTTCACACCAGGCAACTTGCATTCATGATAATTGTTCATCTTTACTGATATATAATAAAAAAATAAAAAAAATTAATTTGAAAACATTATTTTCATTGATAAATTAACAATAAAAATAATTAATTTGAATTTAATGGATTTTTTTTTCTTGTATAAAATTTCAAATAAAAAATATAATCAAATTCTAGTTTAAAGTCATTAAAATTTTTTCTCTTTATTCTTTCTGAAACATAAATATATATTCTAGTTAGTAATAGATACCTAATATATAAATCTCTTGGAATTAACTTTTCCAGCTTCGATGCAATGTAAAAATATAATTTGTTCATAAAACAGTTTTTTCTTTTTAACACGAAAAATATGGAATGCAAATCTTTCTCTTTCTGACCAAGGATAAACTTTGCATAGAATGATTGATGGTTTGAGTTTTATTTTCTGTCGTG
>NC_090747.1:51172662-51187662 GCF_036898095.1 Palaemon carinicauda | reverse complement strand
TTAAAATATTACGTATTAGAGTTGGCCGAAATACCCATAAGCTATTCCTGTTATCAGGCATGTTTCATGACCAATAAAAAGGTTTTAACGCCAAAATGCTGTTACTTTTCAGTTTTCTAAATGAATGCTTAAAAGTCAAATTGTTCAAATAAAAGGTAATATATATGACAAGGTTGTAGTACCAAACTCTTTTAACACGGCGATTGTTATTTTTTTTTTATAATAAAATAATGATAAAATGCCAAATCAGATTATTTTAGAAACAATTTACACATTTTTTATTTTATATCCCCGAAGCTGTATTCTAAAACCCCAAAATAGTTGATATTCTAATGCGAAGAATATCAAGTTATTATGTAGGGAGATTTATATGTAGTATTGATAGAAAGGAGACGAGAGCTATTTGTCACCATATGGCTCTAAACAATGTGATTATTCTTTTGAAGTATTTTGAAGAAATTTAACTTGGAGATATGAGAAAGTTTAACATTAAGAGGTCATAAAAAGCGCTAAGTATAATTATGCATAATGAAATTTCAAAAACAGATATTTAGTAGTAATCAAAATGGAGAATCAGTGGTACATTAGATTTTTTTTTTTCTCACCATAAATCGCTCCTTGGTAAGTGTTTATAAAGAGAAAGACAATCTAACCGATCATTACAATATTCTTACTGTGGAATGTAAAAGCCAATATTTTCATCCGCTGTTATATTGGTAAAACTTCATATGAAATTCAAACTTCACCAAACTCAGTATAGTAGCTTATGGCAATGATTTTTTTTTTTTTTTTTTTTTTTTTATTCCAATGTGTTTGTACTCAGTTTATTTTTGTGTACATACCTTGCTTTACATATGCATGATTTACATGCAATGCTTTCAGAAATGGATTGGAGAGTTTAAACGAAATATGTTTCGGACATTCTGATGTAAATCCTAAAATAATTATTCACCCTCTACATCGCTAATAAAGTAATCGATAAAACACGTGAAAGGAAATAACGTCGATTCGTGAAACAATGTAATTGTGATTTCCTTTTTAAACATAAAGCTTTAACGGAATGGATATTCAGATTCCAGAAGAATTTGACAGACTTTTAAATGACGGCGTTGTTCCCCTCATTAATTTTTTAAAGATATGGAACTATTTTGCAATACACACAGGTGGGTGAATTTTATCCCTTTGTAATCAAATATGTATGAAATGAAAGTTCACATTATACATATCGTTAGAGTGTATTCCGTGTATGGTGTATTTTCTTCCGTTAGAAATAATAAAAATAAAACAAATATTTTTAGTGAGGGGAAAGACTAGCCTAGCTACTATTCCTTATATAATAATTTATTAATGGCAGTTTTTAGTAACATATATTACCTTCTTTTTTTATACAATGGCCTGGTTGCATTAGGTCTGCCTAGACGTGAGAGAAAACCAGTTGTGGTATTTTCTATATCATAATACAATAGATCCTATTTTTTTTTCTTTTTTTATAATCTAAAAGTTCTTTTTATTCATTATTATTATTATTATTATTATTATTATTATTATTATTATTACTAACCAAGATACAACCCTAGTTGGAATCGCAAAATGCTATAAGACCAAGGTCTCCAACATGGAAAAATAGCCCTGTGAGGAAAGGATATATGAAAATAAATCAACGATGATAGAAAATTAACAAGACTTTATTCTAAAAACAATAACATAAAAACCGTTATGTCATATATAAACTATAAAGACTTATGTCAACCTATTCAACATAAAAAACTTTTGCTGCAACTTTGAACTTTTAAACCACTACTTGTTCAACTACCCGATAAGGAAAATCATTCCACAACTTGGTCCTTTCTTGAAAAAACTTCTAGAATACTGTGTAGTATTGAGCCTCGTGATGGAGAAGGGATGACTATTATAATTAACTGCATACCTAGTATTGCAACCAGGAAAGAGCTGTCCGGGAAGATCTGAATGTAAAGGATGGCCAGAATTATGAAAAATCTTATGCAACATGCATAATGAACTAACTGAACAAAGATAAATATCTACATCACGAATAAAAAAAAGAATTAATAGACCGTAAGTTTCTGTCTAAAAAATAATGATGAGAATAAGCAGCTGGAGATCAGGCACGAGAATAATACTCGAAACAAGGTAGCATGCAAGAATTAAAACCCTTCTTCAAAATAGAATGATCACTGAAAATCTTGAAAGACTTTCTCAATAAGCTAACTGATATAAGGAAAAAAAGTCTTCATAATGCGTGAATGTATCATACTGGTTACATTTGAATGATTTCATTTTCTACCATATAAGCGTTAGAAATTTATATTATATGCTTCATTAAATTCTGTTTAGAAATTAAATTATTCTTCCCGTAATTCAGGACATCTTATATATATATATATATATATATATATATATATATATATATATATATATATATATATATATATATATATATATATTTATGTATATATATATATATATATATATATATATATATATATATATATATATATATATATATATATATTATTACTTGCTAAGCTACAACACTAGTTGGAAAAGCAGGATGCTATAAGCCCAGGGGCCCCAACAGGGAAAATAGCTCAGTGAGGAAAGGAAACAAGGAAAAATAATATATTTTAAGAAGAGCAACAATATTAAAATAAATATCACTTTATAAACTATAAAAACTTTAACAAAACAAGTGGAAGAGAAATAAAATATAAGATAGAACAGTGTGCCCGAGTGTACCCTCAAGCAAGAGAAGTCTAACCCAAGACAGTGGAAGACCATGGTACAGAGGCTAAGGCACTACGCAAGATTAGAGAACAAAGGTTTGATCTTGGAGTGTCCTTCTCCTAGAAGAGCTGCTTACCATAGCTAAAGAGTTTCTTCTACCTTCACAAAGAGGAAAGTGGCCAATGAACAATTACAGTGCAGTCAGAAGAAAATATATATTTATATATATATATATATATATATATATATATATATATATATATATATATATATATATATATATATATATATATATATATACACGTACCTTGCGCTTTACTTCCACATTTTTCTCTCTATACTTTTCATACTTCTCTATACTATTACTCTGCAGCCATTCTTCAAAGGCCCTCTTTTTCTCTTCCACTTTTACCTTCACTCCTTCATTCCACCATTCACTGCCCTTCCTCATGCTGCCTCCAACAACCTTCTTGCTACATACATCACTTGCAATCCCAACAAAATTTTCTTTTGCTAACTTCCACTCCTCCTCTAAATTACCAGTTTCTCTTATTCTCATCTTGAAAATGGCATATGACGAGGTGAGAATAAGAGAAACTGGTAATTTAGAGGAGGAGTGGAAGTTAGCAAAAGAAAATTTTGTTGGGATTGCAAGTGATGTATGTGGCAAGAAGGTTGTTGGAGGCCGCATGAGGAAGGGCAGTGAATGGTGGAATGAAGGAGTGAAGGTAAAAGTGGAAGAGAAAAAGAGGGCTTTTGAAGAATGGCTGCAGAGTAATAGTATAGAGAAGTATGAAAAATATAGAGAGAAAAATGTGGAAGTAAAGCGCAAGGTACGTGAGGCAAAGAGGGCAGCTGACCTGAGGTGGGGTCAGGGACTGGGTCAGTCATATGAAGAGAATAAGAAGAAGTTTTGGAAAGAAGTGAAGAGAGTAAGGAAGGCTGGATCAAGAATTGAAGAGACAGTGAAAGATGGAAATGGAAGGTTGTTAAAAGGAGAGGAGGCAAGGAAAAGGTGGCCGGAATATTTTGAAAGTTTGCTGAATGTTGAGGATAATAGGGAGGCAGATATAATTGCTGTTCTAGGTTTTGAGGTGCCAGTGATTGGAGATGAGAATGAGATAGAGATTACAATAGAGGAAGTGAGGAGAGCACTAGATGAAACGAGAGTAGGAAAAGCATCTGTTATGGATGGTGTGAAAGCTGAGATGTTGAAGGAAGGGGGTGTGACTGTACTTGAATGGTTGGTGAGATTGTTTAATATGTGTTTTGTGTTGTCAATGGTACCAGTAGATTGGGTTTGTGCATGTATTGTACCACTATATAAGGGTAAGGGAGATGTGCATGAGTGTTGTAATTCAAGAGGTATTAGTTTGTTGAGTGTAGTTGGAAAAGTGTATGGTAGAGTAATGATTAATAGGATTAAGGATAAAACAGAGAACGAAATCTTGGAAGTACAGGGTGGTTTTAGAAGAGGTAGAGGTTGTATGAATCAGATTTTTACAGTTAGGCAGATATGCGAGAAATATTTAGCAATAGGTAAGGAGGTGTATGTTGCGTTTATGGATCTGGAGAAAGCATATGATAGAGTTGATAGGGAAGCAATGTGGAATGTGATGAGGTTATATGGAGTTGGTGGAAGGTTGTTGCAAGCAGTGAAAAGTTTCTACAAAGGTAGTAAAGCATATGTTAGAATAGGAAATGAAGTGAGCAATTGGTTTCCGGTGAGAGTGGGGCTGAGACAGGGATGTGTGATGTCGCCGTGGTTGTTTAACTTGTATGTTGATGGAGTGGTGAGAGAGGTGAATGCTCGAGTGCTTGGACGAGGATTAAAACTGGTAGGCGAGAATGATCATGAATGGGAGGTAAATCAGTTGTTGTTTGCGGATGATACTGTACTGGTAGCAGACACAGAAGAGAAGCTTGACCGACTAGTGACAGAATTTGGAAGGGTGTGTGAGAGAAGGAAGTTGAGAGTTAATGTGGGTAAGAGTAAGGTTATGAGATGTACGAGAAGGGAAGGTGGTGCAAGGTTGAATGTCATGTTGAATGGAGAGGTACTTGAGGAGGTGAATCAGTTTATGTACTTGGGGTCTGTTGTTGAAGCAAATGGTGGAGTGGAAGCAGATGTACGTCAGAGAGTGAATGAAGGTTGCAAAGTGTTGGGGGCAGTTAAGGGAGTAGTAAAAATAAAGGGTTGGGCATGAATGTAAAGAGAGTTCTGTATGAGAAAGTGATTGTACCAACTGTGATGTATGGATAGGAGTTGTAGGGAATGGAAGTGATTTTTGTTTGGCCATGTTGAGAGAATGGAAAATGGCTGTCTGCTAAAGAAGGTGATGAATGCAAGAGTTGATGGGAGAAGTACAAGAGGAAAGCCAAGGTTTGGGTGGATGGATGGTGTAAAGAAAGCTCTGGGTAATAGGAGGATAGATGTGAGAGAGGCAAGAGAGCGTGCTAGAAATAGGAATGAATGGCGAGCGATTGTGACGCAGTTCCGGTAGGCCCTGCTGCTTCCTCCGGTGCCTTAGATGACCGCAGAGGTAGCAGCAGTAGGGGATTCAGCATTATGAAGCTTCATCTGTGGTGGATAATGTGGGAGGTTGGGCTGTGGCACCCTAGCAGTACCAGCTGAACTCGGCTGAGTCCCTGGTTAGGCTGGAGGAACGTAGAGAGTAGAGGTCCCCTTTTTTGTTTTGTTTCATTGTTGATGTCGGCTACCCCCCAAAATTGGGGGAAGTGACTTTGGTATATATATATATATATATATATATATATATATATATATATATATATATATATATATATATATATATATATATATATATATATATAGATAGATAGATAGTTAGATAAATAGATAGATCGGTAAATCTTTGAGTCTCTTACGACTGATGAAATCTAAAATTTATCTTTTCCTGAATTTAGAAAATAATTATATGCAAAATTCCATCTCGCGAAATGGCTGCAGGTTGAAATGTTTTAAGTCCCTACTGCCATTTCACCTTTTCAAAGTTTCCTCTCTGGTCTGTCACAACAAATTGGTCGCATGGCTTTTTTTCCGATTTCTTTCAAATAACTTTTGCATTTCTTTCATCAGAGTTCCTCTTGTATAAAATGGTGTTACGAGAGGAAGACCTTCTTGTAAGGTGACCTTTATTTGATTTTGAAAATCAGACTTATTTTTTTATCAAGACAGTGTATTATTTACAATTTATTAAAAGAGAAGGATATTTACTTTGTCATGGTTGCTGGACTGTATATTCAATGAGTATGAGGGAGTTCCTTTGAGTTGGTAAGATTTATAGTATTTTTGAGATAGGAAACCAGTTATTTATTAATGTTATTCATATAAAAATTATGTATATGTAAGCTATCCTGTATATGCAATACAATTACTAAATTGCAGTTACGTGAATTGACTAATTTCTTAACAGTACTGATATTCTGAGACATATGAGCATCAGGAAAATTTTCTTCAGATGAACTACAAAGATTCTATTGACTTTCGGCTAATTATATATGAATCTGATAAAGTGACAAAAGGTTTTCATTCATGTTATAGGAAAAAGATAGGTTAATCTGCTTTTATGAAAAGCGTTACAGTAAACACATATACATCTGTATAATATTGGTTAATGTCTGAGATGAAATTTTATATTGTGGTATTAAATGGAAAGGGACAGAATGATTATTATTGTATAACATTGTTAACGTGAAAAAAGTTTTAGTTTGGGTAAAGGGAAAGTCATTGTTTATCTAGTTCAAGTGGAAGTAAATATATCTAGATATTTTGGATTAATGTTTAAGATAGAATTTAATACTGGAGTCCTGATATATTTATATCACAATATTGCCTTAAATCTCAAAGAGAAATATGTATTTAGATATTTAGATTAACTTTTGAGGTTTTATTTATTTTTATTTTCTTTTTGTTAAATGAATTTTGATATATAACTTTCCCTTTCGTCAGATTTATATCTAATTTGATATATCATTCAACTATTTTCCCTTTCTCCACGACATAAGGGGATTTTCCATCCTCCCAAATCCTCTCCTCAAATTGTATCAGGGAATACCCTTACCTCTTCCAAAAGGAGTCCTCGTTTTCACTTTTCCTCTTCTTCAGGCTTCCCTGTGATTCCAAATCCACAGGACTCCAAGTATAGCTTGCTTCAATTTGTGTATGTCTTCCACTTTATCTTCTTTCGATTTTCATCCGTATCATGTCCAATTATTTGTTTTTTCCTGTCATTGATTTTCATTTATGGCATATCATCAAAAGTATCCGCATAAAATATAGCTATGATAAAATGCAAGTCTTTTCTTTTCGGTATTTGAGGTATTATGATTAATTTATAATAACGTTTCATCTAAGCATAAGAGCTTTCCACACTACCCATGGATAGGGGAGACGATGTCATAGGTCAGCAACTGCAGCCCTATATTTCCTGCGCATTTACTTTCTGTGTCTGGCCTTTGTTAGAATGATTTATTTGTACGTGACTATAATAATAATAATAATAATAATAATAATAATAATAATAATAATAATAATAATAATAATAATAATAACACGGATAGGGGTATGAAATGTTTATTCTGCTCTATAGTTCCAGTTGATTATAGAAAAGATGTAGGTGTAATGATGGAAAAGTGGTAATTTCTCTCTCTCTCTCTCTCTCTCTCTCTCTCTCTCTCTCTCTCTCTCTCTCTCTCTCTCTCTCCTCTCTCTCTCTCTCTCTCTCTCTCATATATATATATATATATATATATATATATATATATATATATATATATATATATATATATATATATATATATATATATATATAAACATAAATATATATATATGTGTGTATATATATATATATATATATATATATATATATATATATATATATATATATATATATATATATATATATATATATATATTAAAAGAAAATATCACTATAAACTTAATTGTCGTATTTCTCATTTCCTAACAAAAATATCTATAATGTAGTTAGCATAGAATCCCCTGAAAAATCATCTTCATTGAAAATAGCTCTTTTATGTAATTGCCTGACATTAAAGGAAGTAATTCTCAACCACTTGTTTTTTTTTCCTATTCTTAAAATGACAAAAAGGAATATATTACACTGCATCACCGAAAAAAAAAAATAAATAGAAAAAATAAAAACGAGAATATCGGAGAGAATGAGTATTTTGAAGTTTTCCAAAGCAGGCATTAATATCTTTGGCAATTAAATTTAGTTAAACGTATTCGGGTCACAGACAGAAAACTTTTATCTAATCACTGATATTCTAATTAGAGCATTCTTTTCTGGTTATATAATGAAAGTAATTAAACCTCACTGTAGAGAATCATTAAGATAACTATCCTAAAAACCGGCTGATTATGCTCTTGAATCAGAACTTACCCTAAATTCCTATGGAGATAAAAAAAAATGTTCAAGATTTTGGTTTTTGTAATGAAATCAGCTGAGTTGATTTAGTTTTTATCATGACGACTCTCTTTGGTTATGCATGATAATACCAAACTAATTATGCTATTCCATTGCCAAAATCAACAACCTGATAATGAGTTAATGCCATGGGAGATTAATGATGACTAATAGTAAAATATGATAAATAAATATAATTTTCTTATGGTGTAATTGATATTTACATTGATTTGAAAGCTAATTTATGCATATATATATATATATATATATATATATATATATATATAATATATATATATATATATATATATATATATATATATATATATATATATATATATATATAAAACGGATTTTGAAGCGAAGTGAAAAATTTATTTTTGGGTGAGGTAGCCATGTCGTCCTGATGGAAGTTCCTTCATTAGTAGCTTCCTAGGTTATATTAGACTACAGTGATATATCCCAGAGAATTTACCAAAGGTATCCAGAATTCTAACTCCAGGAGCGAATATCCCTTAAAATTGGATATCACCTAATCAGAGGACGTATTCTTGACACGTCTCATAGCTATCAACACCCCTAATAGCGTTTCCGCTTCGAGGGGAAAAAGTGGCAAGAATATAGGAGAGTCGTTAAAGAGACAACACTCTCGACACTCCTAGTGTACTGTAAATAGTGCACCGAATCGCCACCGCGAGGCGCCACCAAGTAATTTTTTGTAGTTTTGTAGGTGTTCCAGATACAGTACCATAGGGAGGGATTCATTATCCTTTTAACAAAAAGAGGGTGGGTCCATCAGGACGACATGGCTACCTCACCCAAAAATAGATTTTTTGCTTCGCTTCAAAGTCCGTTTTCTGGGCTCAAGCCATGTCGTCCTGATGGAAGTTTACCAGAGCATTAATGTATTTGTGGATTTTCAATAGTGCCGTTATCTCGAGATAAATATTTCCTATTTGGTCTTCTAGACCTAGACACACTTGATGTTACCGTTATACATCAATTAACTGATCATTAACTATGTCAGCTCTTCCTGACCCCTACAGGGAAGAGTCTGGGTAGACTCTAGGAAAAAACGCGAGGATTGTGAGTTCAAGGAACAATCTAGCAAACAGTTTGTATATTAGTGTCATCATATACATAAAGTATAGCTTGTACTTAGATGGTATATCTCTGTACGGGTTACTGATACCTCCCAAGTCTGGCTGAAAAGAGACAGGCAGGTTTATATACGTGTAGGAAACCTTAGCTCAGTAAAATAAACAGTTTAGTGCAATCAGTTCTTACCTGTTTGCTCGGAACAGTCTTAACCTTATTTCCCCAATATTTTCTTAAATATTAAAAGAATCAAGGATGCTCTGACTTTATTCTTAATCTAGAATGTTTGAGGCGAAAGAGACGCAAAGATTCCTTCTATTGTTTATTACAAAAATAGAAGTCATGGATGTATTCAATTACATCTTATGCAGAACAATTCTGCATAAAAGCATAAATAGTAATAACAGAATTAAAATAAGTTTCACCTGAAAAGGAAAACATTAGCCACTCTAAGGGAAATATAAAATTTCACTATGTATTCTGTTGTTACTAGGAACACTGTGCATATAAGTATGCCTGGCACTTGTGTCAGTCTATTATGCTTAATGTCACCTGTGTAGAGAGAACAGTCTATAGTGTTATCACTAAACACAATCCTCAACATGATATGTCTTACGAGTCTATCATGTACACCCTTCACTAAAAGTCCCAATTAGTGAACTGTTCTTCGCAGTAATCAAGAGGCAGGTTTTATAACACTGCCTGCCGCCACCACATGAAATTTTATTTCCTGTAATTGCTTTGCATAGTGTGTGAAGAAAAACTCTGGATGACTTCCATCCAGTATAAGCACGAAGGCTTTTAAATGACATCGTCTGAAAGAAATTCAGAGACGAGGCATGTTTTCTCTAATCATGACCTGCGGGTGTACTGTCTGGATCCGCTCTGCGTATAAAATAAGTGATTTTCGCCCTTAACTGTTTCAAGGATAATGTTGAACCAGACATCTCTCCCCTGAAAAGCTGACCTCCCTTAAAGTCTGAAGTTCTACGAAGATAGACCTTTAGGCATTCCACTGGGCAGCTAGTTCTTGGCGAGAAACGTCGGGTCCGGAAAGAGGTTCAGTTCTCCAGAGTCTGGGAACTGAATGTGGCCATCATGCCTCGAGAGGGCCACTATTTCTCTAACTCTGGCTCTTGAGGCTAGTGCAAATAAGAATATCACCTTTTGAGTCAAGTCTTTCAGTGAGCAATCCTCCTTGTTCAGAGTTGATGATAAGTGAAGAACCTTATCCAAAGACCATGAAATGGGCTTTGGAGGAGCTGCGGGCGGAAGTTTAACGCAGGCTTATGGAATCTTGTAAAAGATTTCATTAGAAAAGTCTACCTGGAAGGCCTATAGTATTGGTCTGGCTAGGGTAGATTTACATGTAGTAATCGTGTTGGCTGCTAAACCTTGTTCATGAAGATAGATGAAGAAGGACAAGCAGACATCTGTAAAAACCTCCTTAGATTTCTTCGCCTTGACAAAGGCCACCCATTTCTTCCAGGAAGACTCATATTGTCTTCTTGTTGACTTTGACTTGTATTTTTCTAAGAAGTTAATACTGTCCCTAACAATCCCGAACCATTTCTTGACCGCTAGGGCGAGAAAATCATAAGATGAAGGTTCTGGGTTTTCTCTGATGAAGCTGACACAGTCAATTTTTGAACTTGCTGAGTCAGAACTGGGTCCGGCAACAGGATCAGCTTCAGGCGTAGTTCCGTTATCAAAGGGAACCAAACACTGATGGGCTACTTGTGGGCCACTATTGCTGCTATCCCTCGAAAGGATCTCAGTTTGTCGAGGACTTTCAGCAGAAGGTTGGTTGGAGGGAACAGGTAGATCTTGGACCACCTGTTCCAATATATGGACATTGCGTCTGTCGCTTCCGCTAGAGGATCCTCGTACGGGGCTACATACAGGGGTAGCTTCTTGTTGTCGCTCGTTGTGAAGAGATCTATCTGCAGTCCTGGGACTATGCGTAAAAGGAAGGAGAAGGATTTTGCGTCTAGGGACCATTCTGACTCTATCGGGTTGACCCTGGATAGAGCGTCCACTGTCACATTGAGGAACCCTTGAAGGTGGACTGCTGACAAGTACCATCTCTTCTTCCTAACTAGACGGAGGATGGCCAAAATCACTTGATTTACGGGAGGCAATCTCGAGCCTTGTTGATTTAGGCATCTCATTACAACTTCACTGTCTAGAACCAGACGGATGTGGATTGAGCAGCGAAGTTCCAGTTTCTTCAGAGAGAGAAGAACCGCCATGGCTTCCAGAATATAGATGTGGAAGGCCTTGACGAGGGGAGACCAGGTTCCCTGGACTCTCCGATGATGAGAGTGACCTCCCCACCCCTCTTTTGAGGCGTCCGTGTGAATGGTGACTGCCGGTGGAGGTGGTTTCAGAGGTGCCTTGCTCTTCAGGTTTTTGGCTTACGACCATGGTTTGAGTAGTGATCGCAGACGATTTGGAATCGGTCTTTGTAGATCTCTTCGAGCGTTTGATGCGTCGTTTCTCCAAACTCCTGATGCATCTTTTAATTGAGCTTTCAATATTGGATCTGTCACTGAGGCAAACTGGAGGGACCCCAACACTCTCTCCTGTTGCCTTCTTGATATCCTATCGGATTGAAGAAGTCTCTTGACAGAACCTGCTATCTCTTTCCTCTTCTTTGATGGAATGGAAAGGAAGTGTGACTATGAATCCCAGTGGACGCCGAGCCACTGGAACCTTTGAGCTGGAGATAGACGAGACTTTTCCAAGTTGATCTTGAATCCTAAGTGTTCCAGGAGCTGAATGACTTCCTTGGAGGCTTGCCTGCACTCTTCCTCGGATGCTGCCCACACCAGCCAGTCGTCAAGGTAGGCTCCTACCTGGATCCCCTTAATCCGTAGTTGATGAATGACTGCATTCGCAAGCTTGGTGAATACCCTTGGGGCTATGTTTAGACCGAAGGGCATGGCTCTGAAAACGTACTTTCTTTTCTGTAGTTTGAACCCTAGGTAGGGGGTAACTTGATGGTTGATTGGAACATGCCAGTAAGCATCCGTCATATCTATGGAGACTGTGTATGCCCGTTTGGGCAAAAGGGTCCTTATGTGTTGAAGCGTCAGCATTCTGAATTTGCGGTTCACTATGAATTCGTTGAGTGATGATAAATACAGAATGACTCTGAGCATTTCCGAATCCTTTTACGGAACACAAAATACCCTTCCTTGGAATCTGATGGACTTTGCTTTCCGTATAAATCTTGTTCAGGAGTTCCTGAATATATTCTTCCAGAATTGGGGTTGAGTGCTGGAAGAATTGAGGAAAGTTTGGTGGAGTTGAGCTCCAACTCCACCCTAGTACGTTCTTGATTAGGCTGTGGGCCCAGGGATCGAAGGTCCAACGATCCCGGAAGAGGAGAAGTCTCCCTCCTACCGGAAGCATCTCACTTGGAGTGCTGGTTGGAGGACTTGCCTCCTTAGCCACGTCCACCTTTGTTACCCCTACCTCTGAAGGGGCATCTAGAGGACCCTAGAAAGGAACCTCGAGACTTTGGCCTAAAAGTCGTCGACTGGCTTTCAAAGACTGGGGTGAACACCGGCGATTGGGTCGCCAGCGTTTGGGGCACCAGTTGGAAGGTGGTTGTTGGATGTGCCACCGTCTGGGGCACCGTGGCCATGGGAAGCTGTTGCTGTTTGCTAGGCCAAGAGGGCACTCTTGGTTGCTTTGATTTATTCTTCGGTTGGGGACCCTCGTCAGCGGAAGATTTTATTTTTGAGGACAAGCCCCAGCTGGAGAGGAGATTCCTGTTCTCCGTAGCAGCTTTGTCCACGACCTCTTTGACCACTTCGCTTGGGAAGAGGTCTTTTCCCTAGATATTGGAGGCTATGAGCTTCCTTAGTTCATGTCACACCGCAGCCGAGGCGAACACGAACTCTCTACAAGTCCTTCGGGCTTTGATAAAGTTGTACAAGTCCTTGGTGATTGTCGCCAAATGAGGTTTGGCGAAGACCATGTACATATCTGTGGTGTCCGGGATGCTTGCCATAATCTCTAAGCCAGTCTGCAGAGACATGGAAGCAGCAAGACGTTCTTTAGTCTCTAGTTCCCTGCGAACGAGAGACTCTGACAGCTTCGGGAGGTTTTCGCCGAACTGACGTCCATCAATATCTGCCTCCAGCTTCCCAATTGTGAAGGTGTTATGAACATCCTTCCAGTCTTTATCATCTGATGTAAAAGCAAGGGAAAAGGGTCTACACTCCTCCAGTGTAGGGCAAGGTTCCCTGCTTCAACTGCCTTTAAAGCTGCCTTAAACCCTTTGTCCCTAAAGGGGAAGGCACGTTTGGGGTCAGCAATAAAGGACGGGAGCTTTTTGCTGAGAGCCGGCACCTTGAAACTAGTAGAGGCCCTCTCTTTCAAGGTGGTTGCATATAAGGCCTGAGCCTTAGAGAGTTCGAGGACAATCGTTTCCTTCGGCTCTGTTTCCTCCTTGGATGCAGGTTCCGTCCTTATACGGACATAGCAGCCCGGGTAGGCCCCTTTGCTGGGCCAAAACTCAATTTCCTCTACTGGGACAGTGCCTAGTTTCTTTGAGAGGAAGATCTTCCCCCCCAACATTGGCATATGCTCTGCATATCTCCAAGGGGTAACGTCAGAGAAAGCGGGGAGATACTTGACGTTTAGCTTCTTCAGGGCTAAACGTGTTGCAACCAGCTAATGCATTTCCGTCCGAAGAGAAGCTTCTTTCTCGGACGATTTCTTCTGCATGTCCTACACCAAAGACAGCAGCGAGTGCAACGTTCTCGTGATGGAATCTAGCTGGGGTGCAGTAGATGAAGTCGAAGGCACCGGCTCAGTCACCGTGGCTGAAGATACTGAAATCGTTTCGGTCTTATAGACTTCAGCCTCAGGAGGTACGTCATCCTCCTGCTCCAGTTCTTCCAGTAGGAGATGGTTCTCAGTCTCCTTTGAGACAACCGACATGTTGTCATCTAAATGGATGCCCTTCAAGGCATCCGAAACAACAGATTCCATCGGAATCTGTACTAGGGGAATCTCGGGTTGAGCCTGGGGAATGATTGCATCCGCAGATGCCCTCGGGAAAAGACAGTCCCTCATCCTCTCATTAGGAAGGTATGGGCCAGAGGTGTTCTTCTGAAAACCCCTGACCAATTTTCGCATGGGCCAGAGGTGTTCTTCTGAAAACCCCTGACCAATTTTCGCAGCGTGTCCCTTGCTGCATCCCTTGACTCAGTAGACTTTTGATCATCAAAAGCCTCTTTTACCAGTTTGTCACAAACGGTACATACCTGTGGGTCCCAGTATTTGAGAGCCCCCTGGGTGACTGCGCAGCGAGCATGGGCCCTGCACACGTCATGGCCGTAGAAGTTCTTGCTACGGACCCTGCAAAAACTGTTCCCGCACTCGGGATGCTCCATCTGTAAGGAAAGAAAGCATATAAGTATTCGGTGAAATTCTTAGATTTCCGCATACATATATTTTTTTTTTAAATATTAGCTTGGATAGAGTAAGCTAGAAGATAGGAAAGACACCTACTTGTGTTTCCTGTCCAGCCCATTGCTATGACCTCCTCCAATATTGAACAATAAATTCTTAATGAATTTTGTATGGGAAGATAATATCCTTTGATATAAAGTGTCTTCTTAACACAATGCCCAAGGTTCAATATTGTGGGTAAATTAATGGTTGATAACTATTAATTGGGAGAGAGGAT
>NC_090747.1:51162662-51165162 GCF_036898095.1 Palaemon carinicauda | reverse complement strand
TAGGCTCTAGAAGAATAGGAGAGAGACAGAGAGGATGAGAAGAGAGTATAGAATGGATGATGAAATATCAATGAAAGAGAATAAAATTATTTGGTAAAATCATTCAAGTGTTTATGATGTTATGATCTTCAATAGAAGATCTTTATTATGAGAGTTTAGTGAAAGATTGAAAAAAAGGGAAATCAGATAATAGCTTTAGTAGTTTAGGTAAAATTTGCAAATCAAATCACCTGAAAGTACATATAAAAATCAGACTATATATCAGTTTTG
This sequence comes from Palaemon carinicauda, assembly GCF_036898095.1. Classification (NCBI taxonomy): domain Eukaryota; kingdom Metazoa; phylum Arthropoda; class Malacostraca; order Decapoda; family Palaemonidae; genus Palaemon; species Palaemon carinicauda. The sequence continues at coordinate 51,164,892 of NC_090747.1, read as the reverse complement.
TGAGATCAGTGTTACTATACTGACATAGGTCATGGAACACCAATGAAACGACCTTCGATAGATTTATTGCATATAAGAACAAAACCCTCAGAAGCTCATTGGGAGTTATATGGCAGGGTAAGATTAGAAATGAAACAATAATAGAGATTACTGGCGTGTAAAATGTTGATGAGATCATGATGAGGGGTATATGGAGATGGTTTTGGCATGCTCTTCGCACTCCCCAAAAGAGAATACTTTACCAAAAAATCAGCTGGGTTACTCAAAATTCTTTAAATATTGTATTTCATGTTTTTTACATTAATTCCTGGTTTACATGATTATTGCTTGGGTTAGCAAGAATTAATGAGTACTCTAACAGGAGAAAAAGCAAAAGTAAATGTTGATGTATAATTAGTAAAATAGGGGAGTACTGAGTCCTATATTTAGTGTCAAATCAGAAGAGATATTGAAGCACAGAGAGAGAGAGAGAGAGAGAGAGAGAGAGAGAGAGAGAGAGAGAGAGAGAGAGAGAGAGAGAGAGAGAGATATTGAAGCCCATAGTTAAAAGAGAGAGAGAGAGACGAGAGAGAGAGAGAGAGAGAGAGAGAGAGAGAGAGAGAGAGAGAGAGAGAGAGAGAGAATGATGAATGCTCAGAAGGTTGACGGAGACATCTCATCCTGAATAAATTATTTTATTGTTTGTGTCGCAGACTGTATACAGCTGCAACTCGCAAATCATAACGACTGCGTCCTTCCTTTCCGTGCCTTGCTGTGAAATAAAACCAAGATTTTAGCTCTGATAAAAATATAGTTCCTCTTAAGCCGAAACTTTATGTTCCAAATAAAGCACCAGATCGGCAGTGCTGGGGAAGTATAATATTGCTCTGACAGATCGTATTGTAACATCTGCCGGTCCAGAAGTACGTAGACATCTTGTTCATATCAACAAAGGTGTTCTACCGTCCGTTTCTCTTTCCACTAAAATCTTCTTATTTAACCAACTTATATTCTGTTGATATGTTTTCAGAAATAATGCGAATATATACTTATATTATGCTTGGTCTAGGTATTTATAGTGATATATATCACATTGAATTTTTATTTATTTATTTATTTATTTTTTGACCACTGTAAATGACAACTATTAATTCAATATTGAATTGATATATTTTTATATTTGATGACACGCAGAGTCATAGATTTAATAAATTTTATTTTGTACGATAAAGAAAACATTCTTCTTATATCAGTCAGACTTTTAAGGTGTTGGAAAGTAATTTAGATGAATTTGTTACTTGTGTTTTCAAATATCGGCGATTTAAGGAAATATAAACAGTACATAATACTGTGTAAGAGGTACTCACTAGATAGATAGTTGCAGAAAACACACACACACACACACACACACACTTATATATATATATATATATATATATATATATATATATATATATATATATATATATATATATATATATATATATATATATATATTCATCTGTATATATATATATATATATATATATATATATATATATATATATATATATATATATAGATGAGTATATATATATATATTATATATATATATATATATATATATATATATATATATATATATATATATATATATATATATATAAATATGTATATATATATATATATATATATATATATATTATATATATATATATATATATATATAAAGGTGTATATTCTAGTCTGTCATGTAAAATAAAGAAGAAATTTTGAAATAGATGACTAGAGGTGTAATTTATATGCATTTGTTTGGAAGCCGGTTGAATACACTCCTTGTGGAAGAGGGATAATTAGAGTAACTTATGAAATATTTATAAAAATAATTTTTTAGTTTATTTCTGGGGCTTCCCTTTTAAGAGCTACCCCCTTGTCATTTATTCTTTTTAATAGCATGAATTCACAGAACTAATATTTGTTCAGATTTCAAAGACACAAGCATGAAAAAGAGACATTTGCAAAACTCGAACAAAAAGGAGAGAAACAAATCCTAAATACTGGAAAGAATGAATAATTGGCGAGATGTGATTCTTGTTAGGTTTCGGCCAAATAAAGTTTCTTGACGAAGTCTGTTTGCTTGTTAAGAAGCCTCTTTCAGACCATGTTTGTCTTCAGCAGTCATATTATAACAAACTCCCTCATTGCACGTGTTTGCCTAAAATTTTAATATGTGATTTTAAAGTAACTGCTTTCTCATATTATTTGGTGGTCC
>NC_090747.1:51135162-51152662 GCF_036898095.1 Palaemon carinicauda | reverse complement strand
AGAACAGAGAAAACAGAGAAGAGAAAAATGATAAAAACAGAATCCTTGAATGACCCAGGTATCAGAATTAGATTTCAAAACAAGTTTACAGAGAGGTTGCAACACCTGGAGCAACGGGGCTGGAAGGGACTAAAGGAGATTGCCTTGGATGTAGGGGAGAAGGAACTTGGCTGTAGGTTTGTTGGAGGTACTAGGAAAAGGCGCACAATTTGGTGGAATGACGAAGTAAAAGGTGCAATAAAGATGAAGAACAAAATGCACAGGAAATGGATGAAAAAAAGGAACCAACAGACTAGAGAAGAACATGTATCTTCTAGGAATCAATCAGAAGAGATTAAGAGAAGATCACGGATAAATGCATGGATTAAACTAGGAGGCGAATTGAGGGATTCAAGAAAAATAAGATCTTTGCAGTTGCAGAATCGTACAGGAAAGATAATAGAAAACAATATAATATAAAGGATGAAAATGGAAACATTATTGGCACGGCTACAGAACTTAATGAAAAATGGACTACTTATTTCAATAGGTTACTAAATGTAACTACAGAAGGAAATGAAGAAGAATATATTTTTCAATTTGACAGAGAAAATAGGGAGAATGTGATTACTTATCATGAGTTTGAAAATGCTTTAAAAGAGATGAAAAATGGCAAAAGCCCAGGGTATGATAATATACCAATTGAGTTATTCAAAGAGTGAGGGGACCTAGCAAAGCAGATAATTTATGGCCTAACCTTGTTATTCTGGTTAGAGAACATGGTTACTGAAGACTGGGGAAAACATATTTCTGTACCCTTTTATTAAGGTAAAGGTGATTCAGGCAAATGCGAGAATTATAGAGGTATAACGCTTATATGTCATGCAGAAAAACTTTATGAGAGGATTTTAGAAAAAAAGGGCGCGACACATCATTGAATCTCAGCTAGGCGAAGAACAGCATGGATACAGAAAGGACAGAAGTACATCAGATCTCATATTTGCCTTGAGGCTTGTTATTGAAAAATCATGGGAATACAATAGGCCACTGTATATAGCATTTATTGATTTGGAAAAGGCATTTGACTCGGTACCTAGGAACAAATTGTGGAGGTGCTTGGGAGAGGTTTATGGACTCGACAGTAGATTGGGAGCTGCAATAAATAGGACGTACGAACCATGTATGAATAATGTAAGGACTGGATACAAGAATGAAAATTGGTTTAGAGTAACAACAGGTGTTAAGCAGGGAAGCGTTCTTTCCCCACTCTTGTTCATTGCATATATAGATGTAATTATAAGAAGTTTTAAGGAAAGAATAAATATCTCGGGAGACATCATGATTTTTGCTGATGATATTGCTTTCTGGACATATGATCGGGAAGAACTAGAAAGAGCATTGATAGCCTTGAACGATTGTTTAACAGAAGCTGGACTGAAGATGAACATTAATAAAACAGAAATATTAACAATCAACAAACAACAACAAGCTCCAACGAACATCATGATAGGAAATACGGTAATTAAGGACTCCAACGCATTCAAGTATTTAGGGTGTATGTTTACAGACAACGGCTATAAGAACAAAGAAGAAATTACTGAACGAATAAAGAAATATAATAAATGCTCTGGAGCACTCTATCCAATTATGGGAGATGAATACGTACCTATAGAAGTAAAGAAGACCATATTTGAAGGATCACTAAGACCAATCATGACATATGGATCAGAGAGCTGGACAATGACAATCAAAGACAGGAGCAGAGTCCAAGCTTCAGAGATGAAAAGCCTGAGAACAATAATGCACAAAACAAGAAGAGATAGAATAAGAAATGTAGATTTTAGAAGGATGGTTGGGGTATCTCCTATGTTGAACAAGATTGAGAAGGGACAGCTGAGATGGCTGGGACATTTAATGAAAATGGATGGAAATAGAATTGCAAGGAAGAGATGGGACTGGACGCCTGGTGGGAGGAGATCAAGAGGTAGAACACGTAAACGATGGAGGGCTGGAATTGAAGAGATTCTGACAAAGAACAACATGCCAACAATTGAACAGCTGAGAAGAGAAGGAATTTTTGAAAACAGAATTGAGTGGAGAAGACAACTGATTCCACTGACAGGCTGAAAGCCTACCTGGGAGTGGAAGTGAAGTGAAGTGATATATATATATATATATATATATATATATATATATATATATATATATATATATATATATATATATATGTCTGTGTGCAGATAAAAAGTTCACCGAGCTTCATAAAAAAAATTTTTTTAGGTATACTTCTGGAGTTGCCCCTTGTTTAAAGCTTAAAATTGTGTATCTTAGATAATAACTGCTTATGTGAAATAGATCTTTCCTATCTAATCTACCACTCACATATAGATACACCATGTACTGATATGTAAAACATCTACAACTAGTGGGGCACTCAGTACAGCACAGAACTCAGCCACCACAGTTTATTTCTAGATCTTTTGTTCGACCTTGACATTGACCTTCGACCTTAAATTTTATTCATGGGCGTGGATTTTCATACACTTAAATGTGAGACAAGTGTCACTGACAAGGATCTTCAAACTTATTGGTGATTACATGATATGGACGTTTTGCTTGTCCATGACATTGACCTACGACCTCAACATATGTGAATTGGCGTGAATTTTTATATTCTCATATATGAACCAAGATTGAAATCTCTGTGGTAACGAGGTCTAAACTCGTGGCTGATTACGTGAATGTAATATTTTTCTTGACCGTGACCTTGACCTTTGACCTTTGCCCTAAAAATTCAATCATTTCCTGTTTTTTACATAATAGTTATTACATGCAAGTTTCATTACTCTACGATTAAAAGTGTGGCCAGGAGGTTTTCACTAACAAACACACAAATACACAGAGAGGGAGTAAAACAATATCATTCCAACTACGTAGCCAGACATAAATATATTTGTATTGTGCATATATATATATATATATATATATATATATATATATATATATATATATATATATATATACATATATATATATAGATATATATATATATATATATATATATATATATATATATATATATATATATATATATATATATATATATATATATATATATGTATATATGTGTGTGTGTGTGTGTGTTTGTGTCTGTCTATGTGTGTGTGTTGTACTTTTTCTGAGACTAGTTACACTACCAGATACAAAGAATAACAATACGAATGTAAAATATTTGTGATGCTCATTACAGCTTCAATATTTTTCTTTTTTTAATTGTTCTTCATCATCTTAAATCAATATAAGAATTGAGTAATAGATTACACGGTTTGATATATAAGGAATTATTTCCTACTGTGGAAATTCTCTCTCTCTCTCTCTCTCTCTCTCTCTCTCTCTCTCTCTCTCTCTCTCTCTCTCTCTCTCTCTCTCTCTCATTCAGTTTCATTAGATCTTGGTTAAGCAATGGAAATTGTAGACTCTGGACGTTGGTGATGGCCATATGCGTTCCTGTACCGTATCAATCACTACGCCAGAACAATCACAACGACCCAACACCAAATATCCCTTCCATAATTTCCCAGTTTACGCTTGTGTTAACACCTGACCTGAACAATAGCCACTTCGCCGATATCTGCAATATTTATAGAATTCAACAGTTGTTATCTGTTTTCTGCTTTTAATTCCTTCATATTTTTGGTTACAACGGTATTGGTTTTTGTGATGTCAGTCCAGGATTTGGAAATACAGAAGTATATTATCTTACTATTCAGTCGGTTTTGGATAACAGAATTAAGACATCGTGCATAACATATGCATGGAGTCCACGGTTAATGACCCGACTACAGAGATATCGATTGGTTTAATGCCTATTGGTTGTTAAAGTCTTCCAGGGCAAAAAAAGATAAATAAATAAATAAAAAGAAAATTGGAAAATAATTATCTAGGATAGCCCCCTTATACGGCTTCCGGGGACAAAATGATAGACCATTATATCATATCTAACACATGTACCAAGATGATCTAGACGTTTATATCTAGGTTTTTGGACATTGAGATTATGCTATTTCATGGTTAAATAGTCTAAATGCCAGGCCATTTTGGATTTTCAAAATGACCTTAAAATTTGGATTAAAAACCGCTTGAAAAAAAGAAAAAAAATATGTAAGTGATAGGATTTTGAGTTACTTCTAGGATGTTCAAGCACGCACACGACATATTATTATTATTATTATTATTATTATTATTATTATTATTATTATTATTATTATTATTATTATTACTTGCTAAGCTACAACCCAAGTTGGAGAAGCAGAATTCTATAAACCTACGAGCTCCAACATGTAAAATAGCCTTTTAAGGAAAGGAAATAAGGAAAAACTACAGAAGAAATTTAAGAGCAATAATCACATTAAAATAAATCTTCCATATATAAACTATGAAAACTTGAAAATAAATAGGGTATAAAAATTTCAATATAAAAAGAGGAAGAAAATCAAGATAGAAATGTGTGCAAGAGTGTACCCTCAAGCGAGATATATTTAACACAAGACAGTGGAAGACCATAGTATAGAGGCTAGGACACTACCCAAGACAGGAGAACAATGGTTTAATTTTGGATTATCCTTCTCCTAGAATTGCTGTTTACCATAGCTAAAGAGTATCTTCTACCCTTATCAAGAGGAGAGAGGCCACTGAACAATGACAGTGCAGTAGTTACCCACTGAGCGAAGTAGAATTGTTTGGTGATATCAGTGTTGTCAGGTGTATAAAAAAAAAAAAAAAAAATGCCCGAGAATTCTGTGTATGTTTCGGCAATGATGAAATGAGCCGTAACCAGAGAGAGGGATGTAATGTAGTACTCTCTGGCAAGTTAAAACACCCAGTAACTCTCTACCGGTAGTATCTCAACGTGTGACTGGTCACTTGGGTAACCTACTACATACTACCAGCTGGTGAATTATTACTGTATATTACTGTATTCATGAAAATAAAGTTTTTTAATTCTGAAATTTTAACAGTTTGTCTGATGACCGTCATTTATGTATCTTCTCGTGGATCAATCTATGCTTGCCATTAATCTAGCCTTTGTATAACTGTACATTGGAAACTGTCAGACTGACATTTGCAAAGGATACAGCATGGTGTTAGTGGATTTTTACAATTACATCTCTTGAATGCACATTTTTGGCAGTTACAGATTATGGCAATGTCATCTAGAGGCATGTGAATGGAGCTGTCAGGCATCAACAAGCCGACTACTTTTCTGAAGTCATAAAAGTTTGAATCAAGATCTGTTCCTCTGAGACAGTTCACCTATAAGTTGCTGCATGAAAGCTTCTTCGAATATGCACTGTGGTGAAGGTCTTAGTTGGTGGCAGCTGATACATTGCCACGGCATAACTTTGATGATATGTCTGGTATCTAAGTTCATCTACTTAGTGCCGAGGGGAGAAAAAAAATAACAAATAAACCATATGTGGGAAATAATATAAAAAAGAATTATGTTTTAGCTCGTCAAACTATTCGGCTGTTAATTCTCCCCTGTATAAAAAGGTCATAAGTGACAGCGATCACATTGCAGCCCTTATGCTTCCTATACATAACACTGAAATCTTAATTACTGGAAAGTTTTTTATGGAAATGGTTTTTATATGGTTAGGAGAGCAAAATTAGCTTAGTTACTACTTGTGCAAAATTAGGCCTTTTTCGAATTTAAGATGGTGGCCTCGGCCATCTTGAATTTCGACCAATTTTCAACTTTTCATTTCGATGATATATGTCATGAATTTAAGATGGTGGCCTTAGCCATCATGAATCTCGTCAAATTTTCAACTTTTCATTTCAACGATATAGGTAATGTACTGCCTCTTTGTATGGGTTTTAGTAATGGGGAGTCTATTTATGGAGTTATTTTTGGGATTCCAGGTGGATGTTAAGGTGAAATCATAGTTCAGGAGTAAAATTTAACCGAAATATCTGGAAAAAAAAAACTCCTCTAATGACGGATTATATTTGGTTTATGGTTCACCTATTTCAACATGTCAGGTTTTATTGGGTTGGGAAGGTAGGTACATGTATCTCCACTTGTCTAAATGTAGCTTTGTCCTCGGTATTATTTGATGTTTGGTCAGTGCATTCTGCAACATATTTGGGATGCTGGCAGAAATCAAACTACACTCGGGGTTACTATAAAACTACACCACCAGCATGGTAGTTCAGAACATATTAAGACAATGAGTCAGTGGCCAAGTTTGTGTTGAACAGCCATTCAGATTACCACATGAAACTCGGCTTAAGCAAGGACATCGGCCCTATCTTCTGCTGGGCTGACAACTATGAATTGAGCATCTCAAACCCCAATGGGATGAAAAACACTGACGCCATGGTGATGGAGTTCCACCAGCATCCGTCCGGCCTCAAAAACACAGAAAACATAGGCGTGATGCAGCTGTATACCCATCGAATTAGGAAACACGAAGTGTCCTCTGTGAGATTCCCCATGCATAAAGTTTGAGCACTACACAGGGCCTTCCAAGGTGAACTCATCTCAAGTTTTGATGGAAGTTCTGTCTGCAGCAGTAATCTCCAGCCAGCAGTGAGATGCAGAATAGGTGTCACAAGTCCAAAAGAGAACAAAAGGCCAATTCCTTACGCAGGCTTCAATGCTCAGCAGGACTAATTGGTGGCAGGCTCTATCCAGAATTCAAAGTCTCTGGCCGTGTTTGGAATAAGGATCCACCCACTACCTGCTCATCCTGATACTGTGTTAACTACATTTCTGTATCTCGAGAAGATTCTCAATAGTTTTGGGATGCAGTACACACACCTCACAGTCGACCTCCAACTGTATCAGACGGCATCCCTAATTCAATGAAATGATCCGCTGCGCTAGACCTACATAATGTTTCACCGTGGTAAGATGCACAAATCCATAAGTTTCTAGGGCTGTGCAGGAACGTTGATGAAGGCATCTGATGAGGAGATACTCATCAGCGAAGAGTTTGCTGGGATCATAATCATAGTCAATGGAAAGGCCTTGACCAACGTTCTTCGTGCATAATGTCTCATCACTGCCATGTTGCTGAAGAGTTTCTTCTGGTGCCAAAACATATGAAGAGCTGGTTGTTTACCTGAAGACAGCCAAAGAACACCCAACCAGGAGGGTATGGGTAGATTGCCTGGTTAAGCCTACACTGTTGTCATCTATGTTCCTGCTCAGAGAGCTAAATGTTGACTTCCCTCTCCAACAACACTGTCTTAAGATAATACCATACTTCTTCTCATCAGGTCACCACAATTATGCTCGCTACCTCAGCTGGTATGTGCGATAGATGTAGTACCTTCCCCAGCATGCAAAGCAGGACCACATCTGATTTGTCGAGTTTGAGGTCCTCTCCATATTCTCCCGGGGACATTGGCCTAGTTTATGATGTCCAAGATGTTCCCAAGGGCCTCTTCAGTATTTTTTTTAGGAGTGTCATTGACGGGTCTGATATCCGCCCACTCCTCCTCTAAGGAGGCAAGGGTGTAGAGCTTTTCTCCATTTCTCTTCTTTGTGGCACATTATCAAAATATCAAAACCCAAACTATGATTATGAAGAATAACCCTGGCCTTCCCATGCAGGAGATTTTCAACAAAACAAATGTGGTCTATTGATACCAATGCCGGTCAAAGGATGCCCAGGTACCTATATCGAGGGTGACAACCATTTGGCTCTCTAAATGCCTCTTCTGTCACGTAGAGGAAGGTGCCATTAAGGCACATTGACAACAAAACCACAATAGTTTCATTTCCCGATAAAACATCGTGAAAATATTAAAACCATCAGCAGATACCTCATTGGCAGGAGCCTTAGCATTCTGGAGGTATAACTGATCCACTAGGAGATACATTTCCTAAATACAATACAGGGAATGTTTCTCCTACGTAATTGCCGAAGGAGCACGGCCGCTATTCCCCTCAATCTAACTACGATCACTCATACCACTCACAACACTGACGACAGCATTAATGAGTGGAACAACAGCTTGCCTGGAACGAATCTTCTCCCAGCGAGAGCCAGAGGCAATCATACAGCAGATTCCTCTAACCGGTAATCTCACAGAGGTGACAGTCCCACGACCTGATTACCTGGTTCCTTGCTAGTTCCACAGAATGCATCCCGGCACAGCCACAACTTTCACCCGCCGGCCATTCCCACCCAATGAGAATTCACCGCCCAGATGAAGACGTACCCGAATCCATAGACATAAATCCACGAATCCTTCATTTTTTAGTTTAACTTCAATCATGATGATGAGCAGACATACCTTGCTGCTTGAAACGCGATGCAACTTGACCTCACCCCTGATAACAACGAAGAATAACAGATCACCGAACCCTGGAATGCCATGGACTTCGTAGAGTATATAAACTTATATTTAAATATACCCATTTTTAAGTGAAGAAATTATCAATTTGGTGAGGCTATAGTATTTACTCTTCGTTCAAAAGAAAAATAAATAAACTCTTGAAAAACTTTGCTCGAAGGAATCGTCTTTACCTCTTAAAAATAATAAAATAATAAAGAATAACGCCGAACTGTAAACGGGCATTAAATAGAGGGTGATTCGGATAACTGTTAAGGAAGACAAGACAAAGCCACATATATGTTAGTGTTATAAACACATCATATCATGTGTTGGTGTCGAAGTCTGCATATATTTGAAGTTATTTAAAGCAAAACCAACTGAATATGAAGTTTTATTCCAAATAAAACAAAGAAAAATATTTGAATATTACATTTAGTATGAGATAGTCCTTTAAACCATTTACGTTTTGTATTAGCATAGTTAATATAATGTTAAGCTTCAAATAAAAGGATAATTTATGATTTGAAAATAGTCAGACTCCGAGAAATGTATAGGTGATCGATTAAAACTACAATGCGTTTGGCAGTAGTTCTAATATAATTATTATGATTTGGGGCATTTTTTTTTTACGCATTTTCTATAAACATGAACAAAAAGAAATATAAAAAAAAATAATATATTTTACTTCTTTATATATCTGTTCTTGTCTTAATATGTATAACCGATAGGAGTCGTGGTTGATGGCAAAATTAAATATGATTTAGTAGATGGATCGATGAATGGAGCATGAAAAGGCTATAAATAGGATATTTCCTGGCATTTAAGGAAGTCAAAAAAATAAGATTAGTAACATAATAATAGCTAGAAAAATCGATTTTGAGAAGATAAAAATGGAAATGGTATGAATAACGGAGATTAGGGTATAAAAGAAGACCAAAAGGACCTATATGGTCAAGGGTTGAAAAACCTGAATGGCAATTACATATCTCCAACGAGGGAAAACTATTCACTTGAATCTTTCAAGATTTCATGAATTACAGCATAATCCCATCATTCGTTTTCATTCGTTATAAAATATCATAGGTTTACCATTTTCTTGACAAAATGCCATAGAGATGAATGAAGAGAGAGAGAGAGAGAGAGAGAGAGAGAGAGAGAGAGAGAGAGAGAGAGAGAGAGAGAGAGAGAGAGAGAGAGAGAGAGAGAGAGAGAGAGAGAGAGAGAGAGAGAGAGAGAGAGAGAGAGAGAGAGAGAGAGAGAGTTGAGAAATTACCGTAAATTATTGATATTAGTCTACCGGAACCGAACAAGTCTTTATCAGCTTAAAGAATGATTATAGGGGTAGGTTAAATATCTCAGATATTCGTCGATATTTACGAATGTAAAAAAAACGACCGAAAACATCTTTAAAATATATACTGAAAATCCTACTGATTATTAATTCAGATTTCCATTCATGAATAATTAATTAGGGAGTCGCACGTGCGGAGGAATTAAATTCGTATACAAAGGAACTATCCCTTTGTTGTAGTTACAGATTTGGGTGATAAAATAATATTCCATTTCATAATCGTTACCGGAATAATACTAATTATACAGAGATTCTATGATTAAAATCTCAAAATAAAAAGAAACATTAAATAAAAATGAACGTAATTGGAGGAGGAAGGGCACTCTCTCTCTCTCTCTCTCTCTCTCTCTCTCTCTCTCTCTCTCTCTCTCTCTCTCTCTCTCTCTCTCTCTCTCTCTCTCTCTCTCTCTCTGAAATACACATGCCCATACGCAAAAACTTTAAAGGACATTTTACAATCTCATGATTAGAAAACTTGATAATTCTTAAATTGGAAAACCAATACTCCATCACTTTTTTATCTATTTATTTATTTAAAAACAGGATTCATTTCAAATTTAGTATTAATGGCTAGAACAGATTCCTTTCACTTTCTATTCCAAGGTAAATCAAGGATCTTCATATATGGAAGAATTTTTTTATCCCATCCATTTGATTTTGAAGACACCAATATATGATGTAGATTTTCCACATACATAAATGAATTAGAGTCTGTTTTGTAGCGTATCAATGTTTACATAATTAGTCTCGAGAGCATAAATTACCCAGAATTACCTAATTTGTTTCTTGAGAAGAGAGGAAGTTGATACAAATCACTAAATAGGTTTGCTATCCCGTTGAAAGATTATTGGCGTTAGAAGAGTGTGTATGATAGTCTTTTCTATGTTTCCGACCACTAAACATTAATACACACACACACACACACACACATATATATATATTCAAATAAGCCATATATATTTTTGATACATTAATGTCTGCATTCTCTTAACGACCTCGGGATCAGAGCCCCAGGCGAAATCACACAAAGACAAGAGCTTGGGTCCGGCCGGGAATCGAACCCTGGTCGGCAAGCTTGTATAGACAGTGACTAAGCCATTTGGCCACGAAGAAAGATAAAAGTCAATGACAATTCTTCTGTACTTATACCTGTCGAATTCAGGTATTTTGTACTTAGAATTGAAATCAACCCATCTTCACCATCGTAGCTAATTGGTAGTTTGTTACTTGGCATTCAATTAATGATAAATTTTGCACATATAGACGTGTTTTTCATATTCAAATAAGCCATATATATTTTTGATACATTAATGTCTGGATTCTCTTAACGACCTCGGGATCAGAGCCCCAGGCGAAATCACACAAAGACAAGAGCTTGGGTCCGGCCGGGAATCGAACCCTGGTCGGCAAGCTTGTATAGACAGTGACTAAGCCACTTGGCCACGAAGGAAGATAAAAGTCATTGACAAGTCTTCTGTACTTATACCTGTCGAATTCAGGTATTTTGTACTTAGAAATAAAATCAACCCATCTTCACCATAGTAGCTAATTGGTAGTGTGTTACTTGGCATTCAATTAATGATAAATTTTGCACATTTAGACGTGTTTTTCATATTCAAATAAGAAATATATATTTTTGATACATTAATGTCTGGATTCTCTTAACGACCTCAAGATCAGAGCCCCAGGCGAAATCACACAAAGACAAGAGCTTGGGTCCGGCCGGGAATCGAACCCTGGTCGGCAAGCTTGTATAGACAGTGACTAAGCCACTTGGCCACGAAGAAAGATAAAAGTCAATGACAATTCTTCTGTACTTATACCTGTCGAATTCAGGTATTTTGTACTTAGAATTGAAATCAACCCATCTTCACCATCGTAGCTAATTGGTAGTTTGTTACTTGGCATTCAATTAATGATAAATTTTGCACATTTAGACGTGTTTTTCATATTCAAATAAGCCATATATATTTTTGATACATTAATGTATGGATTCTCTTAATGACCTCGGGATCAGAGCCCCAGGTAAAATCACACAAAGACAAGAGCTTGGGTCCAGCCGGGAATCGAACCCTGGTCGGGAAGCTTGTATAGACAGTGACTAAGCCACTTGGCCACGAAGAAAGATAAAAGTCAATGAAAATTCTTCTGTACTTATACCTGTCGAATTCAGGTATTTTGTACTTAGAAATGAAATCAACCCATCTTCACCATCGTAGCTAATTGGTAGTTTGTTACTTGGCATTCAATTAATGATAAATTTTGCACATTTAGACGTGTTTTTCATATTCAAATAATTCATATATATTTTTGATACATTAATGTCTGGATTCTCTTAACGACCTCGGGATCAGAGCCCCAGGCGAAATCACACAAAGACAAGAGCTTGGGTCCGGCCGGGAATCGAACCCTGGTCGGCAAGCTTGTATAGACAGTGACTAAGCCACTTGGCCACGAAGAAAGATAAAAGTCAATGACAATTCTTCTGTACTTATACCTGTCGAATTCAGGTATTTTGTACTTAGAAATGAAATCAACCCATCTTCACCATCGTAGCTAATTGGTAGATTGTTACTTGGCATTCAATTAATGATAAATTTTGCACATTTAGACGTGTTTTTCATATTCAAATAAGCCATATATATTTTTGATACATTACTGTCTGGATTCTCTTAACGACCTCGGGATCAGAGCCCCAGGCGAAATCACACAAAGACAAGAGCTTGGGTCCGGCCGGGAATCGAACCCTGGTCGGCAAGCTTGTATAGACGGTGACTAAGTCTCTTGGCCACGAAGGAAGATAAAAGTCATTGACAAGTCTTCTGTACTTATACCTGTCGAATTCAGGTATTTTGTACTTAGAAATGAAATCAACCAATCTTCACCATCGTAGCTAATTGGTAGTTTGTTACTTGGCATTCAATTAATGATAAATTTTGCACATTTAAACGTGTTTTTCATATTCAAATAAGAAATATATATTTTTGATACATTAATGTCTGGATTCTCTTAACGACCTTGGGATCAGAGCCCCAGGCGAAATCACACAAAGACAAGAGCTTGGGTTCGGCCGGGAATCGAACCCTGGTCGGCAAGCTTGTATAGACAGTGACTAAGCCACTTGGCCACGAAGAAAGATAAAAGTCAATGACAATTCTTCTGTACTTATACCTGTCGAATTCAGGTATTTTGTACTTAGAATTCAAATCAACCCATCTTCACCATCGTAGCTAATTGGTAGTTTGTTACTTGTCATTCAATTAATGATAAATTTCGCACATTTAGACGTGTTTTTCATATTCAAATAAGCCATATATATTTTTGATACATTAATGTCTGGATTCTCTTAACGACCTCGGGATCAGAGCCCCAGGCGAAATCACACAAAGACAAGAGCTTGGGTCCAGCCGGGAATCGAACCCTGGTCGGCAAGCTTGTATAGACAGTGACTAAGCCACTTGGCCACGAAGAAAGATAAAAGTCAATGACAATTCTTCTGTACTTATACCTGTCGAATTCAGGTATTTTGTACTTATAATTCAAATCAACCCATCTTCACCATCGTAGCTAATTGGTAGTTTGTTACTTGGCATTCAAATAATGATAAATTTTGCATATTTAGACGTGTTTTTCATATTCAAATAAGTCACATAATTTTTGATACATTAATGTCTGGATTCTCTTAACGACCTCGGGATCAGAGCCCCAGGCGAAATCACACAAAGACAAGAGCTTGGGTCCGGCCGGGAATCGAACCCTGGTCGGCAAGCTTGTATAGACAGTGACTAAGCCACTTGGCCACGAAGAAAGATAAAAGTCAATGACAAGTCTTCTGTACTTATACCTGTCGAATTCAGGTATTTTGTACTTAAAATTCAAATCAACCCATCTTCACCATCGTAGCTAATTGGTAGATTGTTACTTGGCATTCAATTAATGATAAATTTTGCACATTTAGACGTGTTTTTCATATTCAAATAACTCATATATATTTTTGATACATTAATGTCTGGATTCCCTTAACGACCTCAGGATCAGAGCCCCAGGCGAAATCACACAAAGACAAGAGCTTGGGTCCGGCCAGGAATCGAACCCTGGTCGGCAAGCTATTATAGACAGTGACTAAGCCACTTTGCCACGAAGAAAGATAAAAGTCAATGACAATTCTTCTGTACTTATACCTGTCGAATTCAGGTATTTTGTACTCAGAATTCAAATCAACCCATCTTCACCATCATAGCTAATTGGTAGTTTGTTACTTGGCATTCAATTAATGATAAATTTTGCACATTTAGACGTGTTTTTCATATTCAAATAAGAAATATATATTTTTGATACATTAATGTCTGGATTCTCTTAACGACCTTGGGATCAGAGCCCCAGGCGAAATCACACAAAGACAAGAGCTTGGGTTCGGCCGGGAATCGAACCCTGGTCGGCAAGCTTGTATAGACAGTGACTAAGCCACTTGGCCACGAAGAAAGATAAAAGTCAATGACAATTCTTCTGTACTTATACCTGTCGAATTCAGGTATTTTGTACTTAGAATTCAAATCAACCCATCTTCACCATCGTAGCTAATTGGTAGTTTGTTACTTGTCATTCAATTAATGATAAATTTCGCACATTTAGACGTGTTTTTCATATTCAAATAAGCCATATATATTTTTGATACATTAATGTCTGGATTCTCTTAACGACCTCGGGATCAGAGCCCCAGGCGAAATCACACAAAGACAAGAGCTTGGGTCCAGCCGGGAATCGAACCCTGGTCGGCAAGCTTGTATAGACAGTGACTAAGCCACTTGGCCACGAAGAAAGATAAAAGTCAATGACAATTCTTCTGTACTTATACCTGTCGAATTCAGGTATTTTGTACTTATAATTCAAATCAACCCATCTTCACCATCGTAGCTAATTGGTAGTTTGTTACTTGGCATTCAAATAATGATAAATTTTGCATATTTAGACGTGTTTTTCATATTCAAATAAGTCACATAATTTTTGATACATTAATGTCTGGATTCTCTTAACGACCTCGGGATCAGAGCCCCAGGCGAAATCACACAAAGACAAGAGCTTGGGTCCGGCCGGGAATCGAACCCTGGTCGGCAAGCTTGTATAGACAGTGACTAAGCCACTTGGCCACGAAGAAAGATAAAAGTCAATGACAAGTCTTCTGTACTTATACCTGTCGAATTCAGGTATTTTGTACTTAAAATTCAAATCAACCCATCTTCACCATCGTAGCTAATTGGTAGATTGTTACTTGGCATTCAATTAATGATAAATTTTGCACATTTAGACGTGTTTTTCATATTCAAATAACTCATATATATTTTTGATACATTAATGTCTGGATTCCCTTAACGACCTCAGGATCAGAGCCCCAGGCGAAATCACACAAAGACAAGAGCTTGGGTCCGGCCAGGAATCGAACCCTGGTCGGCAAGCTATTATAGACAGTGACTAAGCCACTTTGCCACGAAGAAAGATAAAAGTCAATGACAATTCTTCTGTACTTATACCTGTCGAATTCAGGTATTTTGTACTCAGAATTCAAATCAACCCATCTTCACCATCATAGCTAATTGGTAGTTTGTTACTTGGCATTCAATTAATGATAAATTTTGCACATTTAGACGTGTTTTTCATATTCAAATAAGCCATATATAATTTTGATACATTAATGTCTGGATTCTCTTAACGACCTCGGGATCAGAGCCCCAGGCGAAATCACACAAAGACAAGAGCTTGGGTCCGGCCGGGAATCGAACCCTGGTCGGCAAGCTTGTATAGACAGTGATTAAGCCACTTAGCCACGAAGAAAGATAAAAGTCAATGACAATTCTTCTGTACTTATACCTGTCGAATTCAGGTATTTTGTAATTAGAATTGAAATCAACCCATCTTCACCATCGTAGCTAATTGATAGTTTGTTACTTGGCATTCAATTAATGATAAATTTTGCACATTTAGACGTGTTTTTCATATTCAAATAAGCCATATATATTTTTGATCCATTAATGTCTGGATTCTCTTAACGACCTCGGGATCAGAGCCCCTGGCGAAATCACACAAAGACAAGAGCTTGGGTCCGGCCGGGAATCGAACCCTGGTCGGCAAGCTTGTATAGACAGTGACTAAGCCACTTGGCCACGAAGAAAGATAAAAGTCAATGACAATTTTTCTGTACTTATACCTGTCGAATTCAGGTATTTTGTACTTAGAATTCAAATCAACTCATCTTCACCATCGTAGCTTATCGGTAGTTTGTTACTTGGCATTCAATTAATGATAAATTTTGCACATTTAGACGTGTTTTTCATATTAAAATATCCCATATATATTTTTGATACATTAATGTCTGGATTCTCTTAATGACCTCGGGATCAGAGCCCCAGGCGAAATCACACAAAGACAAGAGCTTGGGTCCGGCCGGGAATCGAACTTTGTCCGGACCCAAGCTCTTGTCTTTGTGTGATTTCGCCTGGGGCTCTGATCCTGAGGTCGTTAAGAGAATCCAGACAATAATGTATCAAAAATATATATGGCTTATTTGAATATGAAAAACACGTCTAAATGTGCAAAATTTATCATTAATTGAATGCCAAGTAACAAACTACCAATTAGCTACGATGGTGAAGATGGGTTGATTTGAATTCTAAGTACAAAATACCTGAATTCGACAGGTATAAGTACAGAAGAATTGTCATTGACTTTTATCTTTCTTCGTGGCCAAGTGGCTTAGTCCCTGTCTATACAAGCTTGCCGACCAGGGTTCGATTCCCGGGCGGACCCAAGCTCTTGTCTTTGTGTGATTTCGCCTGGGGCTCTGATCCCGAGGTCGTTAAGAGAATCCAGACATTAATGTTTCAAAAATATATATGGCTTATTTGAATATGAAAAACACGTCTAAATGTGCAACATTCATCATTAATTGAATGCCAAGTAACAAACTACCAATTAGCTACGATGGTGAAGATGGATTGATTTCATTTCTAAGTACAAAATACCTGAATTCGACAGGTATAAGTACAGAAGACTTGTCAATGACTTTTATCTTTCTTCGTGGCCAAGTGGCTTAGTCACTGTCTCTACAAGCTTGCCGACCAGGGTTCGATTCCCGGCCGGACCCAAGCTCTTGTCTTTGTGTGATTTCGCCTGGGGCTCTGATCCCGAGGTCGTTAAGAGAATCCAGACATTAATGTATCAAAAATATATATGGCTTATTTGAATATGAAAAACACGTCTAAATGTGCAAAATTTATCATTAATTGAATGCCAAGTAACAAACTACCAATTAGCAACGATAGTGAAGATGGGTTGATTTCAATTCTAAGTACAAAATACCTGAATTCGACAGGTATAAGTACAGAAGAATTGTCATTGACTTTTATCTTTCTTCGTGGCCAAGTGGCTTAGTCACTGTCTATACAAGCTTGCCGACCAGGGTTCGATTCCCGGCCGGACCCAAGCTCTTGTCTTTGTGTGATTTCGCCTGGGGCTCTGATCCCGAGGTCGTTAAGAGAATCCAGACATTAATGTATCAAAAATATATATGGCTTATTTGAATATGAAAAACACGTCTAAATGTTCAAAATTTATCATTATTGAATGCCAAGTAACAAACTACCAATTAGGTACGATGGTGAAGATGGGTTGTTTCAATTCTAAGTACAAAATACCTGAATTCGACAGGTATAAGTACAGAAGTATTTTCATTGACTTATATCTTTCTTCGTAGCCAAGTGGCTTAGTCACTGTCTATACAAGCTTCCCGACCAGGGTTCGATTCCCGGCCGGACCATAGCTCTT
>NC_090747.1:51122662-51125162 GCF_036898095.1 Palaemon carinicauda | reverse complement strand
CTCATCTGAGCTCCTTATAACTGGTTTCAAGAAGCCAATAATGTTGAAACGTGATGCCATCCCTAGGGCCAGGGGAATGGCGGTGTATATTAGGACCGAGTACCCTGCTTTTCATAAGTCCTGCTATCAATGTGGATGTCATGAGATTCAGGTAATAAAAGTTTGTGGCAGGCATAACAACATTTATTTATGTTCAATCTACCGGAATCCAGACATGGATGATTCTATCTTCGATTGTCTTCTTACCATTATGGCTAAGATACAAGAAGATGATAGAAAGGCTTCTTTTGTCTTTGTTGGTGATTTTAATGCTCACCATAGGGAGTGGTTAAGTTCTATCTCTCCTACCGATCGCCATGGCTTAAGAGCTTTAGACTTTGCCTCTGAATCAGGCTGTGAGCAAATCATAAATGAAGCTACTCACAGGTCTGGTAATTGCTTGGACCTTGTATACACTGACTCCCCTGGCGTTATAACTGGTAAGGTTGGTTCTCCAGTCAGGACATCTGATCATGCCTTGATTTCAATATTAGTGAAGACTGAGCAGCCTGTTCCTGATATATCATATTCTTGTAAAATTTATATGAAATCCCAAGCAGACTGGAATGGGATTTTACATGATCTTTTGTGCTTGAATTGGTCACAATTATATAATAGTGTAGATCCTGTTGTCCCTTTGAATGAGAATCTAGTCAACATAATTGATAGGCGTATCCCTTCTTGTTTGCTAAGGTACCGAGTGAAGGACAAACCGTGGTTCAATAATGATTGTAGACGTGCTTTTTTGGAGAAGCAGGAGACCTATCAACTTTGGAAGGGTAACAGATCAGATTTGACCTGGAACAACTATATTCAGGTTCGAGCTTTTGCTCAGAGAGTTTATGCCTCAACTGAAAATGAGTACAATTTAACCATAAAAGAAACACTTTCTGGTACAACTCAGGAACATAAATGGTGGTCTACCCTTAAATCTGCACTCTTTGGTGTAGATGCAACAGTTCCTCCTTTACTTAAACCAGATGGCTCAGTCACTCACTGTCCAAAGGAAAAGGCAACCCTTTTGGCTGATGTTTTTGACAGTAAACAGAGTAATGAAAAACTTGAACTTCCTCATTCCTGTTTTCCTGAGGCTAAACTAACTAGTTTAGCTTTTCGATCTCGTGAGATTAAAGCTCTGTTGATGGACCTTGATGCTTATGGAGGTGTAGACCCAAATGGTATTTTTCCTTTGTTTTTTATAAAGACAGCAGATTTCTTAGCTCCAAAGTTATCTGTTATTTTGCGCAAGTTAGCAAGAAGAGGAGCTTTTAGCACTAGTTGGAGAATTGGTAATGTTACTCCTCTATGTAAATGTGTTTGTGGTAGCTCAAGTCCCACTGATTACCGCCCAATTTCCATAACTCCCATATTATCTAAAGTTTTTGAACGTCTTCTGGCAAAACGTCTTAATAGGTTTGCTGAAGGTAATCATCTACTCCCTAGTTTGCAATTTGGTTTTCGTAAAGGCCTTGGAGCATGTGATGCCCTTCTTACAATCTCCAATGCTGTACAGAAATCCCTTGATTGTGGTCGGGAAGTTCGTATGATTGGCCTTGATTTTAGTGCTGCCTTTGACCGTGTTAATCATGAGGCCCTTGTTTTCAAACTGAAACAGTTGGGAGTGGGTGGGTCGTTTCTTAGCATTATTATTGATTTTTTAAGTAATAGATCTCAAAGAGTTGTTGTTGATGGGCACCATAGTGATTATAGGAATGTGATATCTGGTGTTCCACAGGGTAGTGTTCTTGGCCCATTACTTTTCATATTATATACACATGACATGTGGTTTGGCCTAGAAAACAAGCTTGTTGCATATGCAGATGATGCTACTCTCTTTGCATCAATTCCATCCCCTGCATGTAGATCTAGGGTTGGTGAATCCCTTAATAGAGATTTAGCTAGAATTAGTGCATGGTGCAAATTATGGGGTATGAAGTTGAATCCTAACAAAACTCAAAGTATGATTGTAAGTAGGTCAAGGACGGTGGTTCCTCAACATCCGGATCTCAGTATTGATAATGTTTCTTTAAATATGTATGACTCTTTCAAAATTTTAGGTGTGATTCTTGACAGTAAATTTACTTTTGAGAAACATATAAGGTCTGTGTCTTCTTCAATTTCACAAAAAATAGGCTTATTGAGAAAGTCTTTCAAGATTTTCGGTGATCAATCTATTCTGAAGAAGTGTTTTAATTCTTTCATTCTACCTTGTTTTGAGTATTGTTCTCCTGTCTGGTCTTCAGCTGCTGATTCTCATCTTAATTTGTTGGACAGAAACTTACGATCTATTAAATTTCTTATTCCTGATCTAGATATTAATCTCTGGCACCGTCGTTCAATTAGTTCATTATGTATGTTGCATAAGATTTTTCACAACTCTGACCATCCTTTACATTCAGATCTCCCTGGACAATTCTATCCTGTTCGTAATACTAGGCAGGCAGTTAATTCTAATAGCCAG
>NC_090747.1:51115162-51117662 GCF_036898095.1 Palaemon carinicauda | reverse complement strand
AGAGAGATGATAATTTGGCAGTAGCTTTTGCAGTTATGATCTCCAACGTTAAATCGCCCTGTAAATAATGCAGAATCAGCTATGTCTGGAATACAAACACATACCTAGTGGTACAAAAAACACGCTTTTAAAGCATAACTGGTTCTGAAATTGTCTGCAAGTTGACAAAACTACCATGTTTTTTAAGAATATTCTTCCCTTTGAAAGTGGGTAGCATTCTGTAATCATTCGATAAGTGGAGGAAAGTGTAATATTTTTTACAAAAATATCATTAGCATTACCACCTAGTAATATTGCCTTTGCATGTGGGTACTTAACATTGATAATCAGTAATATGTGCTGGGATAAACTGTATATATTTAACTCTAAGTTTGAGCACCATTCTGTGCTGATGAGTCAATGCAATAGTGTCTATATTTCTCCCCAAAACCATTAACGGAATATTACGATCCGGGAAGATGAAGCTTAAGTCTACTCAATCCGAATACAGTAGTTCGGGAGTTTAGGTGACTTCGCAAAGGGAAATTTAACATAACTTCGGGAAAATCCTACGTCTCTCTGGAAAGAATGGGGAAGCATAATGTTCTTCTTTGAGGTCATGAAATATTTTAACCTGTTATTAATCACCCATATTCCATTAATCACCCATATCCCAAAACACAAACGGTTTCCTTTCATTCTCAATGAAGGCTTTGGTATTTGTGTTATTTATTTTAAGAATGGTATAATTAACTTAACCAGTAACATATATGTGAAAAAAAAATCCATTATCGTAATTATAAAAATTGAATTAATCTTAATCATCTTATCTTCTGATATGTTTTCATTATTTTCAAACTCCATAAAATCCGATTAAATGCTATTTCTTTTATTTAGAAAGTAATGATTCTATTTTCTAGCATAACTTATATTTATATCTATAGAAATCATGCCGTCAAATATTATCATACAATCTATAATTTGATAGCTCAACCTTATCTTTTCCTTTACTAGCTGACCTAGATTTTTTTTTTTTAATTTAAAGCTGAGATAAGGGGTAAATAGCTGCAAATTAGGTCACTGAATATTCTATTTTGAAGTACCAGAGCGACCAGCTTTAAACATATTTTCAGACTGATTTCTTTCACCAGTTGTTTTATCTTACCAATACATCAATAATTCTGTTTATTTACGCTGGGTCTTTTCACCGTTGATAGGTTAGGTGTTCTAATTATGTTCATCTATATACTGGGAAAAAAATCAACGCTTATTTATCAGAATACCAAAATCTGACTTATCGATCTAAAATTAGATTTTGATGAACTTCTATATACTTTGATTTTTGATAATTTTACTAACAGTGCTAGAAATTGTAATAATTGAGATAGATTTTTTTATTTGTCATTTTAGAGTATGCCCTAATAGCAGAACAACAGAATATTTTCAATGCTCGCTTACCAGATTGTACGTAATATCAGAGGAGATTAGGCTCAAGATAAAGAGAAGAAAGATGATGAGAACAAAATAAGCAATGGAAGATGAAAAATCATTAGAAAAAGAAAAGTTCAATGATGCAGCATCCTTAAAATTTTCAGGAACTATGATTTCTAATACATTGACTTCAGAATTGGAATTCATTGAAAGATGGGAAGAAAATCAAATCAGATAATGGCTGCATTAAGTAAAATTTGGTAATCAAATCACCTTAAATTACGTATACAAAGCAGGCTGAATATCAATTTAGTGAGATAGGTTTTACTGTATGGACATGAGTTGTTGTATGACAATGAGACAATATCCAACAGATTTTGTGGACTTCAGAACAAAAACCTCAAAAGAATATTGGGAGTTAAAAGATAGGACTGGATTAGGAATGAAACAATAGGAGAAATAACTCGATTGCCATATGTGGATGAGATCATGGTGAGGGATAGATGGAGACGGTTTGGGTATGCTCTTCTTCCCAAGAGAGATTAGCTCACCAAACGTTGAACTTGGATCTAGAAGGTACTTGAAGAGTTAGAAGACCCAGGCCTACATGACTGAGGACTATGAAGCGTGAAGTAGGATATGGGGATTGGATAAGTGTTGATTTTAAAGCTCTATTTGGAGAAAACGGGCGAAATCTAAACACAGCCCATTGCGTCTATAAGTATAGAAGGATATGAGTTATCTATATATATATATATATATATATATATATATATATATATATATATGTATGTATGTATGTATCTATATTATATATATACATATATATATATATATATATATATATATATATATATATATATATATATATATATATATATATATATATATATATATTTATATGTGTGTGTTTGTGTGTGTATGTGTGTTTGTATGTGTGTGTTTAGGAGTTTTCGTGTGCGTTTGTGTTTGTATTAGTCCATGTGCATGTATGTATATAATCATTCAATATATTACAATATTGGATTCTTATCTATCTTGTAATGTAGCCTAAAGTAATAAAAATAGTTTATGAATTATGAAGAGCCTC
>NC_090747.1:51094137-51107162 GCF_036898095.1 Palaemon carinicauda | reverse complement strand
CCCACAAACTAACAGTAATCTACCACAGACTAAGGTTAGGGTACCCCTGCTCGTGGGAAATCATCAACCCTGAGGGTAGGCAATGCAAGTACTGCGAAGCTATTCCGGCACTCCCACTAGAGCATTACCTCTGCCACTGCCCAGAAACCACAAATCTAAGACAAAACCTCGGCCAAGGAGTGCCGCATACTGCAGAACAGGTGACTGCCCACATTCTCAAAAACATAGAGATGCTAACAGGTTTTCTGTGATCTTACCCCCCCCCCCCTAGGTAAGAAGAGAGTCTCTCCCAGCCTATGCAGAGATCAACACTCAACCACACTTAGCCCTCTTCTCCTTGATTAAGGCTTCCCCCCGCCCTTTTTTACCCTCTAACGCAAATCACTCCGCTCTTCTCCCAGTCCTTCTAACTCACTGGGACCAACCTCTAGAACCTTTTACCCTTAAAACCTCATCTCAACTCTTTGGCCCTCAACAGGACCTAAACACTGGGTCTCTTGACCCTGCCTGCTTAAAGCAGGCATTCATATATAAAAAAAGAAAAAAAAAAACTATTGACACTGTCCCTGGCATGCCAGAGGCATACCCAGTGACACCAGGCAAGCAGTAATAAGTACTTATGCTTAAAACTGCTTCTTTCCCCTCCCACTGAGAACCCTTCCCTCCTCTTCCAGTCTCTCTAACTTACTGGGACTAAACTCTTTAACCTTTCACCCTTGAGCTTAATCTCAGCACTTTGGCCCTGAACAGGCCTAAATACTTGTTCTCTTGACCCTGCCTTTGACGCTACCCCTGGCCTGCCAGGGGCTTAATCAATGCTGGCCCTTGGGCTGAGCAAGCTGGCAACATGTTGCGAAATCTAATTTGACCTCTGCAAGCAGCAATAGGTACTTACACTTAAAACTGCTTCTTTCTTCTCCCACTGGAATTCTCGTTTCCTCTCCCAGACTCTCTTACTCACTGGGATTCTCTGCTATACAGCCTTTCCCTTACCACTATAAAACCTCTCTTCTCACCCCTAACTATGGAAAAAAAAGAAAGAAAAAAATATACTTCCAGGCCCCGCAGATCTGCAACCACCACACCTACCCGCCAGGGAAACCACCTAAGGGCTAGACGCACCGGGCAATCTAAAGAAGAAGAAGTGATTCCAATTCTTAACATGGTTAAAATAGTGCTTTGGCTGACAGCATTTGGAATGATTCCACGATTTCATTCAACGCAGAGTTCCACTGACATTACCAAGAACACTCTTCAGTAGCATGCAAGTGTACCAACCGTGTGTAGCATGTTCGTACATCGTTCATTTTGTGCTTGTATCTTCGATCTCCCCTCGCACTAAAAAGAACCTGAAAAAACATGTCTTGTTTCTCCTTTGTAACATTGTCTGTTTTTTTAACATTAAAATTCTTGTTGCTTTGAACTTTTGTATATAAAGGAGAGTGTTCTATAATAAAGTCACTCAGTTGTTTTCAACTTGCCTTTGAGTCAAAACCTTCTCTCAGCCCATCACGTTGGTGACCCTGGAAGTCGACTCACTCCTCCCACCTTCCACCTCCCCCCCTCGCCCCTCCATCGCTGGTATCATTCGCCAGCGGAGAGGCGTTTGCTTGGTTTCAGCGCGCAGAAGTCCAGTTTCGCATCAAGGGCGTGACTCGCTCAACCACCAAAGCAGATTATGTTCTCGCGGCGATACCCGAGGACACCTTCCCGGAAATATCCGACTAGCTTTGTGAACAAGGAGACACCCCAATAGCGTATGACGCCCTCAAAACATACCTTCTGCAGCAGTACTCGCCATCGCCAGACGCCCGTATAGCAAAGCTTTTTCAGCTCTCGCAACAACCGTTGGGGGGACCAAAGGGCTTCGCTTGCCCTCGGGGAAATGACCAGTATCGCTCACCTGCAACCTGCTGCAGACGGCTCTCCTGGTGAGGTGAACCTACTCCGTGCCCTTTGGATACGCCGTTTACCCGAACCTATACGCGCTGCCATACCAGATGTCGACAGTTTACCCATGAAGGACTTGATGACCAAAGCCAACGCCCTTATGGACAGCCAATTCAAGACCTCCATCAACGCCTCCACCCCTGACGAAGAGAACGCCTATTCAACGTCACCAGAAGCTGGCGTGAATACCGTAGGACATACAAGCCTACCGCGTGTTGTGCCGAAGTGGCGACAAAGCCACCAACCCCCTGCCACTCGCTCGGCCCCAACCAACAACTTCTACAGCCACTTACTACCTACCATTCGCCGCAGTTTTGCTACTATCACTGCAGATTTGAGGCAACCGCGAAGAAATGTGCCAAAGATTGTCAGTGGCCGAAAAACGTGTAAGTAGACCATTGTTCGTGGCGGTGGCCTCCCGTGTTTATAATCTTTTCTTTTTACATGATGCAGGAATGGGTGTGCGATTTTTGGTAGACATGGGTGCTTGACGTTCTCTTTTGCCAAGGGAACTCTTCAGGACACGTAGTCTGTCTACGTCTGCCTACATCCGCTTGGTACCTGCCAACGGATCTGCGATACCCACCTACGGTTACGAGAACCTCACATTATCGTTTGGAAACGGTAAATTTAATTGAGAGTTTCTCGTTGCTGACGTCACATTGCCTATCCTCGGTGCGGATTTCCTCTCTCATTTCCACCTTCTGGTCGATGTCGCCCACCGACGATTGGTTAACGCAGATTCGTACTTGTCGACACCTCTTCAACCTGTCGCCTCCAACCTCGTTCTCCATATCAGCGCACCCACAGATGCCTACGCCCACCTCCTCACGTTGTACCCGGAAGTTTTCCGTCCAGAACTTCGCCAAACGCCCACGGCTCCTACCAACCACGATATTTATCACCATATCAAGACGACAGAACCCCCAGTCTTCGCAAAATTCAGACGTCTGGCACCGGAACGATTGGCAGCTGCCAAACAGACGTTCGCTGAAATGGAGGAAATGGGCCTTTGCCAAAAGGCCTCCAGCCCATGGTCGTCACCCTTACACATCGTTCTGAAGAAAGACGGTTCCCTCCGTCCGTGCGGGGATTACATGCGCCTGAACATGCAAACAGAACCGGATCACTACCCCTTCCCAAACATTGCCGACGTGACCTCCTACCTGCACAAAGTGAAGGTTTTCTCTACGCTCGACCTCCTGAAGGAGTATTATCAGGTGCCTATGAACCCAGAAGACATCCCCAAGACCGCCATCACCACTCTGTTTGGTACATACACCCTCAATTATTCCTGTTTTGGCCTTCGTAATGCTGGGGCCACATTTCAACATCTCATGGATGGCATCATAGGGAACCTCCCCTTCTGTATATGTTATGTGGACGACATACTTGTGTTCTCCTCCTCAAAAGAGGAACAATTCCGTCACCTGCGCATCGTGCTTGACCACCTGCAACAAAACCGCCTTGTAGTCCAGTGCGACAAGTGCACCTTTGGCACCAACGAAGTGTCGTTCTTAGGGCACCGCATCACTCCTGAAGGAGTCCATCCCCTCCCTGAGAAGGTAGCAGCCGTTCAGGACTTCCCCGTGCCCTCGACCGTCAAAGCTCTGCAGGAATATTTGGGCATGATCAACTATTATCACCGTTTTCTGCCAGCCATTGCCGCCACTCTTGCTCCCCTCTACGCCTCCCTCAAGGGCAAGCCAAGGGACCTGAAGTGGGGTCCCCTTCAAGAAGCAGCCTTCTGCAATGCAAAGAACGCCTTATCAACTGCTGCGGCTCTCACTTTTCCTATCCCACATGACCCTCTCCTTCTCTCCACCGATGCCAGCAACGTCGCTATTTGTGCAGTACTCGAGCAGGTGGTCAACGGCTCGCCACACCCATTGGCCTTTTTCAGCAGAAAACTGTCTAAGGCAGAATCGGGTTATTCTACCTTCGATCGCGAATTGCTGGCGGTGCACTTGGCTGTCCGTCACTTCTGCCATTTCTTAGAAGCTACGCCCTTCGTCATTCGCAGAGACCACATGCCTCTGGTGCACGCCTTTACTCGACAGTCTGACGCCTGGTCCGCCCGTCAACGCCTACATCCCTCCGCCGTGGCTGAATACAATTGCACCCTTTAATACGTCCCTGGGAAAATAAATCCCGTTGCCGATGCCCTGTCAAGAAACACGTTGGCTGCCGTTCAACTAGGATTGGATTGCAACGGCCTGGCTGAAGCCCAACGACAGGATCCAGAGTATCAAGCATGTAGCACATCCTGTACGTCCCTCCGTTGGGAAGACTTCTCCCTCGAAGACTCATACACCACCCTCCTCTGTGACGTCAGTACTGGTAGACCGCGACCTTGGATCCCTTCTTCCATGTGCCGGCAGGTGTTTGATTTCATTCACGGTCTTTCACATTCCTTGTGCCGTTTTACTGCACAGCTGCTGAAGGCAAAGTTCATTTGGTACGGCATTTCTAAGGATGCTAAAGATTGGGTCCGCGCCTGTACTTCTTGCCAAACTTCCAAAGTACATCGACACACAGATTCAGGACGGGGCACTTTTCCTCAACCTCAGCGTCGTTTTGCACACATTCACATCGATGTTGTAGGTCCCCTACCCACATCACAAGAACATTGTTACCTGTTTAACGTCATCGACCGCTCCACTCGTTGGCCTGAAGCCATTCTCATGGAAATTGCAACATCCGACTCATGTACATCTGCCTTACTCTCAGGATGGATTGCAAGATTTGGGATCCCTGAGCATATTACTTCTGACAGGGGTACCATTTTCACCTCTCAATTGTGGACATCATTAGCGAATCTCCTGGGCATCACCCTACATCACACAACGACCTACAACCCCGCTGCCTATGGAATGGTTGAACGTTTTCATCGCACCCTCAAAGCAGCTTTGATGTCCCGCTGCAAGGATTCCAACTGGTTTACTCAGCTTCCCTGGGTCCTCCTTGGACTAAGGACCACTCCTAAAGACACCCTCGACGTCTCAGCAGCTTAAATTGTGTATGGCAATCCGTTGGTCATCCCTGCCGAATTTTCTCCTTCTACAACCTACTCCGACGATCTCCAGCAGATACGTCACGTCGTGGGAAAATTTACTCCATGCCGCCAGACTTACAAGCCCCCTGCGAAGTATCACATACCGACATACTTGCACTCTACAATGCATGTCTTCCTGAGCAACACGGGCCCATTCCTTGTGATCCGACGCAGTCCAAAAGCATTCCTACTAAACATTCGTGGCAAAGAAGACTGGGTCTCCATTAATCGTCTAAAACATTCTTATCTCCTGCCAGATCACCCGCCTACAGTTCGCCTCTCTAGATCAGGGTGCCCTATTTAACATGTACAGTATGCCATTTTTAGGGGGGGAGCCATGTACCAACCGTGTGTCGCACGTTCACACATAGTTCATTTTGTGCTTGTATCTTCGCTCTCCCCTCGCACTAAAAAGAATCTGAAAAACATGTCTTGTTTCTCATCTGTAACATTGTCTCTTTTTTAACATGAAAATTCTTGTTACCTTGAACTTTTGTATATAAAGGGGAGTGTTCTATAATAAAGTCATTCAGTTGTTTTCAACTTGCCTTTGAGTCACAACCTTCTCTCGGCCCGTCACACAAGACATGGACAAAATAAATTTTTGCTATATATATATATATATATATATATATATATATATATATATATATATATATATATATATATATATATATATATATATATATTCTAGACAAATATTTACTCCAGATTCAATTTATGTAATCACTCGTAAATACAGAGTAAGGATTTAGAAAAATGAAAGGGAACACAAGAAAATTCCAATCTTAGTACATAGAGGAAGCAAGACCCAGCGAAATAGGAAAAAGAATAATAGCTTATGTAATTTCCTGTAACGGTAGATTCTAGAAGAAGTAAGGGAAAAATACTTTAGATTTAATTAGGGAGCAATCTGCATAGAAACATTATTAATTAAAAATCGTGAGAGTGTTTGAAAATTGGTCCATATTAAGAAAAAGATGATTTATGAATGTCATTACTAAATCATATCCGATAACTAAATAAAATAATAATATATATTCGTATTAAAAGAGAAAAATTTAGTGCAATTTTTGGTCAAGAAAGTTGCAGTGTCTTATTTATATTGTTATATTTTAGTGACAACGCCAGCATACTAAGATACTTCTGAGAGAGAGAGAGAGAGAGAGAGAGAGAGAGAGAGAGAGAGAGAGAGAGCTGTTACGTTATTGATTTATTTATCTTGGAATTACAATTTCTTAAACAATAGATCTCAATATAGTCAGTTTATTCCTGATGCTGTTTGTGTTTGCAGACAGAGGTTTAACTGTTATTGCCAATTAATCGGCATCCATAAATGCTCAGGTGTAAATTTGAAGTGAGCCGCTAAATTCATTCATCTATCAAGATGAGATAGATGACAAATATAATCAACCATTTTCCGAAACATTACTGATGACTGTTTTGGATGAGGGAAATAGACATTGATTTTACTCTCCTTGTATATCTATTTCCTATACATGAAGAAATTCCCGATGATGTTTTCCGATTAACATAATTAAAAACAATTTTAAAAAATCAGAAGCTCGCAGATTCATTCCAATGGCTTCTTTTGGAACACACTATCTTTAAAATGGTTTTCTGTGCACCTCATTGTCTTTTAAATAGTGTCATGTGCACCTGATTGCCTTTCAAATGGTTTCTTGTGCACCTGAATGTCTTTTATATAATTTCCTGTGCACATTATTGTCTATCAAAAGGCTTTCTGTGCGCCTTATTATCTTCCATATGGTTTCCTCTGCTACTTATGGTCTTTCAAATGATTTCCTTTGAACGTCACCGTCTTTCAGTAGACTTTTTTGGACCTTACCGTCTTTCAAATGATTTTCTTTTCACCTTATTGTCTTACAAATGGTTCCCTTTGGACCTCATTCTTTCAAATAATATCCTTTGCACCTTATTTTCTTCCAAATGATTTTCTTTGGACCTTTTTTGTCTTTCAACTGACTCCATTTCGACCTCACTCTTTTTCAAATTATATAATTTTCACTTCTTGTCTTTCAAGGGATTTCCTTTGGACCTCACTGTCTTTCCTTTGAGTTGTTTATGGACCTAACTGTCTTTCACGTTATTGTCTTTCACCATGGCTCCCTTTGGTCTTCACTGTATCCATATGACCTGCTTGAAGCAATACATATTTTCAAATGGCTCCTTTCCTACTATACCGTCTTTCTAATCTCTCTCTTTGAACCATTCTGTCTTTCAAAAAGGCTTCCTCTGGCCTTGCGGACTTCAAAATGGCCCCCGTGGGACCTTATTTTAAGTAGGACAGTATTAAATGTAGCTATTATGTTTTTTTTTCTTTTAGAGGGGCATTCAGATTGAGAAATTTACTCTCATAATAACATATATCAATTTAAAAAGCAAACAGGAAGGACCACCAAATAATATGAGAAAGCAGTTACTTTAAAAGCACATATCAAAACTCTAGGCAAACACGTGCTATGAGGGAGTTTGTTTTACTATGGCTGCTGAAGACAAACATGGTCTGAAAGAGGCTTCTTAACAAGCAAACAGACTTCGTCAAGAAAGTTTATTTTGCCGAAACCTAACAAGAATCACATCTCGCTAATTATTCATTCTTTTCAGTATTTAGGATTTGTTTCTCTCCTTTTTGTTCGAGTTTTGCAAATGTCTTTTTTTTCATGCTTGTGTCTTTGAAATCTGAACAAATATTAGTTCTCTGAATTCATGCTAATAAAGATAATAAATGACTAGGGGGTAGCTCTTAAAAGGGAAGCCCCGGAAATAAACTAAAGAAATTATTTTTATAACTATTTCATAGGTTACTCTAATTAGCCCTCTACCTTAAGGAGTGTATTCAACCGGCTTCCAAAGAAATGCATATAAATTACCCCACTAGTGATTTATTTGAAAATTTCTTCTTTATTTTACATTACAAAGTAGAACATACACCTTTATATATATATATATATATATATATATGTGTGTGTGTGTGTGTGTGTGTGTGTTTTCTGCAACCATCTATTTAGTGAGTACCTCTAACGCAGTATTTATGTACTGTTTATATTTCCTTAAATCGCCGATATTTGAAAACAAAAGTAACAAAATCATCTAAATACTTTCCAATACCTTAAAAGTCTGACTGATATAAGATGAATATTTTCATTTTTGTACAAAATAAAATTTATTAAATCTATGACTCTGCGTGTCATCAAATATAAAAATATATCAATTTAATCTAGAATTAATAATTGTCATTTACAGTGGTCCACAAAAAAATAAATAAATAAAAATTCAGTGTGATATATATCACAATAAATACCTAGACCAAACATAATTTAAGTATATATTCGCATTATTTCTGAAAACATATCATCGGAATATAAGTTGGTTAGATAAGAAAATTTTAGTGTAAAGAAAAACGGACGGTAAAATAACTTTGTTGATATGAACAAGATGTCTACGTACTCCTGGACCGGCAGATGTTACAATACTCCCCCAGCACTGCCAATCTTGTGCTTTATTTGGAACATAAAGTTTCGGTTTAAGAGGAACTATACTTTTATCAGACCTAAAATCTTAGTTTTATTTCTAAGCAAGGCACGGAAAGGAAGGACGCAGTCGTTATGATTTGCGAGTTGCAGCTGTATACAGTCTGCGTCACAAACAATAAAATAATTTATTCCAGATGAGATGTCTCCGTCAACCTTCTGAGCATACATCATTCTGCGTCTCTCTCTCTCTCTCTCTCTCTCTCTCTCTCTCTCTCTCTCTTTTAACTATGGGCTTCAGTATCTTTTCTGGTCTCTCTCTCTCTCTCTCTCTCTCTCTCTCTCTCTCTCTCTCTCTCTCTATGTGCTTCAATATCTTTTCTGATTTGACACTAAATATAGGACTCAGTACTCCCCTAATTTACTGATTATACATCAACATTTACTTTTGTTTTTCCTCCTCTTAGAGTACTCATTAATTCTTGCTAACCCAAGCAATAATCATGTAAACCAAGAATTGATGTAAAAAACATGAAATACAATATGTGAAGAATTTTGAGTAACTCAATGTAATGAAATTTGGAGAAAATTTTACATGGTCACAAAATGTTGTTCCTTTTGAGATTTTGGCATCGTAAGATAAAATAAATAATCTGTTCTTGCAAATAGAAAACCTTAGCTCGTCCATGTCGCTACTTATAATGATGACGTAAATAGTTACATATTAATCATCCTTCTTTTCATCTTCCTGGGAGTTTTTAGGAAAAATATTTTAGCGAATTTAATGCAATTTTATAACAATAGAAATGGTTTTATCTTCTGGAAGCCGATATTCTATTTAAACACAAGGAGGTAGAGATGGTGACTGTGATAACGTACCGTAACTTACTCCAACTTACACTACGTGAACTTCAACCTAACTTTGCTTATCTATTTTTTCTTTTGTATATTTTATATTTCTTTATATTTTCATTTTCTTTTTTATTTTTATTTTTTATCACTTCAATATGTAACTTCTTCGTAATAAAAGAACACAGAGAGAGAGAGAGAGAGAGAGAGAGAGAGAGAGAGAGATGATGATGATGTTTATTATCGAGCATGCAATAAAACAAGCTGAATAAGTGAATCTTTAAAATAAGTTTTCAAAAGTTATCATTAATATCTCTCTCTCTCTCTCTCTCTCTCTCTCTCTCTCTCTCTCTCTCTCATAATCCTATTTGACGGCAGGCAAATCAGGTGAGTTTTTCTGGTCTTTAATGTGTGTTTGAGAGAGAGAGAGAGAGAGAGAGAGAGAGAGAGAGAGAGAGAGATTGGCGATAATTTTTTAAAACTTATTTCAAGGATTCACTTATTCAGTCTGTTTTATTGTATGCTCAACAATAGACATCATCTCTCTCTCTCTCTCTCTCTCTCTCTCTCTCTCTCTCTCTCTCTCAGTGTTCTTTTATTACAAAGAAGTTACATATGTAAGTGATAAAAATAAAAAAACAAAAAAGAAAATAAAAATGTAGAAAAAATATAAAATATAAAAATAGAAAAAAAAAATTAATAAGCTAAGTTAGGTGGAAGTTCACGTAGTGTAAGTTGGAGTAAGTTACGGTGCGTTATCACAGTCACCATTTCTACCTCCTCGCCGACCGTCCGTCTCCTCCTGCGTAGCAAATCCTACATCTGCGTTGGCATGTCTCTAAGGTAAAGTGACAATAAAGACCCCTTTTGTCTTTATTAATTCTTTATAATTATTCTTTTTTTACATGTCTCTTATGTAATGCAATTGTATTATTGTTATGTGTAATTATGTGTAGTAATTTATTAAGGAGTTATCATAGGTTTTTGGGCTATAAACGATTTATACAAATTACAGTGTATTCTTATGGGAATATTTGCTCCAACATACACTTGTTTTAACATACGAAGCAGGTCCCGGAATGTATTAGGAATGTATGTAGAGGTTCCAATGTATATATATATATATATATATATGTATATATATAAATATATATATATATATATATATACACACACACACACATATATATATATATATATATATATATATATATATATATATATATATATATATATATATATATATGCAGTGGAACCTTTACCTACATTCTTAATTGGTTTTGGGACCTGTTTTGCATGTTAAAACAATCGTATGTTGGAGCAAATATTCGCATAAGTTTGCAATGTAATTTGTATTATTCGTTCTACAGTCCAAACACCTATGAAAACCCCTTAATACACACACACACACACACATATATATATATATATATATATATGTGTATATATATATATATATATATATAAATTCTACATAAAGAAAAACGGGTGATAGAAAATGTGTGAACTCGTGTGAGAAAAAACTGACATATTTTTAGCTACCCCTGATCTATACATCTTGACCTTGAACTCCTCTCTTTCCTTAGTCTCCCCAATAGAAATACGAAGGCTCTCGCTAAAATGGTGTCCTTGAAAAGTAGGAAATAAAACTGGTTCGAATATCCACCATACAAATATTTTCAATTATAGTAATATTTTCATTAGTTGATAGTTTGAAATGACAAAAAGTAAAACCAATAAAAGAACTATGAATATATTACATCACGGAATATTTCACCTACACTTACATCTAAACGTTTCAAATAATTTCGTATAAGTGGTAAATTGTTGAATTGAATAATAGCATTAATAAATATCTTTCTGTGTTAGTTGTGTTCCACTGGAGACATTTGAAATGTGAATTCATAATAGATCTCCAATGGAGAAATTAGGCT
Organism: Palaemon carinicauda; assembly: GCF_036898095.1. Taxonomy (NCBI): domain Eukaryota; kingdom Metazoa; phylum Arthropoda; class Malacostraca; order Decapoda; family Palaemonidae; genus Palaemon; species Palaemon carinicauda. The sequence goes on along the minus strand of NC_090747.1, from coordinate 51,095,880 downwards.
TTTTCCCCTTAACCTCTCATTCACCCGCACTAACAATTAAAAAAAAAAATAAAAAAATAAAAACTGATATGACGAGTAACAACGTCATCAAAGAAGGTGGCGTGATAATATAGTGAAAGAGGATGGAATAGTAGACCCAGAATCCACCAACTATAAACAACCCGGTTATTGCTATCCACTTTTGCAAATGCAACAGTGCAAAAAATTTTCATTGGCATTAGTTATTTATAAGAAAAAAAAAAATCTTTTTAACATAATATTTCCTTCGGTTAACTTCTTAGACGTCATCCTGTTTCTTGAAGTCTAGTATTTGAAAAAAAATCATAGAAAAGAGAAAACAGGAACAAAACCAATGTTGTCCACCTCTGAGATTCATTTTCTTTAAATTTTTTGGTAAGACTCGCCTTTTCATTCCAACTAGGCGGTTATTATTTCGAAACTTTCTCAATTACATCAGCTCTCAAGAATGAATAAGCTAAGAAAATGTAAATGAAAACCAGTGAGAATCTTATAATATGAATTTTTCAATAGATTATGGTAGTAGCTTGCAACACATGAATTTTAACCGTGATTATGATATAAATATATATTGGATAATCTGAATGATAATTCAAACACATGACTCAATATTAATTGCTGGGAACCGAATGTATATGCGTGTGTGTGTTTCTTACATCTCCTAAATATATTGATATGAAATTTCTTCCTAAATCTACTTTCCACACTCGATTTTGCTTTTGGAATCCAGCAGAAAAGTGTTTTCATTTAAAAACAGACAATGTTTCGCGTCCGAAGAGAAAGATCTGACTATTCATTTTCCAATTGCAGTGACGCATGAAAATATTTTAACCGAAAACTTTTTCAGTTTTGAGCAAAGGGTTCCTAAAACACATTTCCCAGAATTCCGAAAACTATTTAATACATCCTTCCCTAGGATCTGTCAATTCTCTCTTGTTGAGAAAAAAAAATGCACACGGAATTAGAATATATATCATTACTTCAGAAACTCTGCTAGTCAACAAGAATGATTTATGTATTATTATACAGCATTGCCGGCAAATCCCTCAAAATATTTTTGAATTTTAAGTTATAGTCCATATTTGGCGCATCGCTTTTATTTCCGAAATAGTCTTTACTTTAAATCAATTCATGCAGTTGGTACATGATTATTATTCCGATTATCTCTTGCATATATGATACACCTTTATTCTTTCTTCCGTTTAATTGAATTATGAATGAAATGAAACTTTTAAACCTCTTGTGTACAAATTTTGCGTATGGTATTTTGGTAGACTAAGTGACAATACATGTAAGAAGAACTATAACAAATTCTTTGTGTTCACTTACTTCAGTTATAATAAAAAAAATCTAAAACCATGTACGGTCGGATAACTTGGTGAGGAACGTTTGGCGAGAAGTTCTTATTAACAAGGGAATGCTGCACTGGATCTCTGATCCAGAGGGGGAGTAAATCCGATTATTAGAGGCACTTGTGACGTAATTTTAGAAACTTAAGGAGCACTCTTAACACTACTGCATACTTGTAGTTTGATGTATTTTTACATAACCTAAAAAGATTTGCCGTTATGTTATACACATGAAATCCAAGTTTCGTTCAATTTGTTTCAAATGTTTTGGCATAATGTTAATCACAAACTAAAAACAAACTAACAAAATATTATCCCTTTATTTAATAATGTGATTATTCTTGAGTACTACCGAGCACTTGTACTTTCACGTACT
>NC_090747.1:51071637-51079137 GCF_036898095.1 Palaemon carinicauda | reverse complement strand
CCTATGTCAATAAAGTAACACTAATTTCACAAAACTGATATATAGTTTGATTTTTATATGTAATTTCAAGGGAATTGATTTCAAAATTTTACTTAAACTACTGTAGCTATTATCTGATTTGCCTTTTTTTTCAATCTTTCACATAACTCTCATGATAAAGATCATGTATTGGAGATCATAACATCATAAACACTTGAGTGATTCTACCTCATTAATTCTTTTTCTTCCAGTGATATTTCATCATACATTGTATACTCCGTTCTCATCCTCTCTGTCTTTCTTCTATTCACCTAGAGCCTAACTTATTTTATGCAAGCCTTGATAATCCTGTGGTGTTTTTATAACAAGGACAGCATCTTCCGCATAATTTAGATCGTCTAAGTTCCTATCACAGATCCAGTTCAATCCTTCTCCAGCATCTCTGACTGCCGTACGCATTACAAAATCCACGAGGAGGATAAACAACAAAGGTGACAACACATTCCTTTAGGGTACTTTGCTTTTTACTTGAAATTAATTTGATAAGAATCCATTAACATTAAATTTACTCTTACTATGCTCATGAACTGACTTAATCCAATTCTCATATTTAAGAGGAGTTCCATAAACACGCAGGACTTCTCACAAAATTGGCCAGTGTACATTATCAAAGGTGTTTTGATAGTCCACAAATGCCATCAAAAGAGGATATCTATATTCTACTCATTGATGCACGTCTCGAATTTAAAATTTGGTCAGTGGAACTTCAACATTTTAGAAATCCTGCTTGTTCGTCTCTCAGCTTTTCTTCCACCTTTCTCGCCAGTGTTTTTCAAATAAGCATACTATATATTTCCATTACAAACTGACGTAAAGTCTTATTGCAATCAACCAGGTCTCCCTTTTTTGCCTTTTTCACTAGCACTCATAACTACCATTCATAAGATTTTGCCTTTTCGTGCTACCTTCAACAAAATAATCCTATAAGTATTCTGGTAGTAACTTTATTTTCGGCCAGTATCATCTCAGCAGCTATTCCATTGTATCCAGGACTATCCATCCTTTAGTTTTTTAATGATATCTTCAACTTCAAACATAGTGAATTCATTCATGGGCATATCAAGGTCTTCATCAGCTCCAGGTATATCAATTAAATTATTCCCTTCTTATCTCCTATTAATGACCTCACTGAACTTTTCATCCAACCCTGTCTATATTTATCTTCTGCTCTTATAACAAATCCATTTCTCTTTTTGTTTGATATATGGTTCTTCTCCTTTCTCCTAGTTGAGGTTACAATAATATTTCTATGAATGATTCTTACACCATACCCTCTCCTTGATTTTATGGCTTATTCAGCCTGATCTGAATTCATATTTAGATATTTTTTCTTGTCATTCATGTTTTTTGGAACTTACTATCAGTACTCAAATACATAGTAAACCCCCCCCCAACTAATTTTCATTATCTCTTCGAAATCTTTTGACATTATTATTATTTTTTTTTTTTTTTGTCTCCAGTTTATAGTATCTGAATTATCATGTGAAAGGCATGGTTTAATTATTCTAGCTTCGGGACCAAAAACTTCAATATCAATAACTTACATATGTTTTTCGTCTCTTAAAGTCTCAAAGATTGCACATTGATTCTTACATTCAATTGCAGATGTTTCTCTGTGATCTTTTAGAAGATTAGTTACAGAAAGCCTAGGAATTATATCTACTTCTTGTTTGGGAGCTCTGAGTTTTAATTTCAGTGTGGCAATGAGGAGCTGGTGATAGCCATCAATGTCTTCAACTCCATAGCTCCTTACATTTCTCAGTCCTCTTTCGCACTTTAGACCATGTATTCTATTAGATTTTTGTAATTGCCAGATTGTGAAGTCCATGTATATTCATGGATGTCATTGTGCTAAGAAGTAGTACCTCCAATGACAAGATTGTTTGTTGAACTGAAACTTATGAAATACGCCCCATTTCATTTTTAACCTCTCCAAGACCTGTGGCACCCACAATATTCTGTATTCCTTGATTATTCCTTCTAACTTTTGCATTGAAGTAGCCAGTTGCAATTTTCATGACTTTTTCTAGATCTCATCTACAGTACTACAGTATTCAGTTCATCATAGTATTCATCATTCATACTTCAGGGGAATTGTTTGTTGGTGAGTAGCAAACTTTAATATTCATTATTATACGCTGCTTTGATTTGAACTTTGCTAGTAACAATGTACCATCTGCAGCTTCCAACTCGGTTAATGCCTATTTTCCTTCTGGTATCACCACCATTCCTGCATCTTCTCTTCCAACTCCATATGTTCTCCCTGTAAAGATATATATACACGCACACACACACACGCACACACACACACACATACACACACACACACACACACACACATATATATATATATATATATATATATATATATATATATATATATATATATATATATATATATATATATATATATATATATTGTCTTAGTGTAAAGTTTTCTTACCAATCCCTTTACAACATGTTACACATAGGGCCTAGATATCCAAACTATATTTCATAAAGTCACTCTTCACTTGCTGTAACCTCCCAATCTGAATAATGGTTCTATTATTCCAAATTGATAATTTTGAATTTTCTTTACTATTTATAAACTGTCCGATTCTAAGTACCACGCTAATCCCGGGATTGCGGGCCATTCTGCCACTTTCTCTATCCGTTGACTAACTATATCCATAGAAGATTTATATCATTAAAGGATAGCCAGTTGCCTGCGATGTGCAATGCCTGTCTAACTAAGGCAAGTGTCCCTTGCCAGTCAATAGTAATTCTAGCAAGATCAACCACCAGGCATCAGGACCACAAGCTGAAGATATAGTTTGTGTATCGCCTTAAACCCAATCCGTCACCCTGCTGCCAGTGACTTCATCGAAATTTAAGGGGGCATTCCCCCCATCTCTAAATCTCTCATTACTCTACCAGGTTGTTCATCTGCTTATACGACTATAACCGTTGGCAAACAATGATGACTAAGATATATCGCCTTGCGGGGTAATACACACACACACACACACACACCCACACACACACACACACACACATATATATATATATATATATATGTGTGTGTGTGTGTGTGTGTGTGTGCGTGTGAATGTTTTGATTACCTCAAGTAACCATTTCTTTAGGCATGTTCTATCATATGATAATGCTCATGTATAAAACAATATCTTGTGGATATTTCCATTCAGTGATTGTTCCTATATACTTTATGTCTATCATATGAAATCAATGTAATTCACCTATTTGTAATAAGTGTGTATGCATTCGTCCTAAAAAGAATATACTCTCTCTCTCTCTCTCTCTCTCTCTCTCTCTCTCTCTCTCTCTCTCTCTCTCTTTAATGTAAAAACGAGAACTGCTGTAATAGTTTATCTAAAATCTTCTAATGAGAGTTATTTCATTTATTATCTTATCGGCCTCTGAAGAAAGAAATAGCAATGTCATTCCAAGTGATGAAAAGAAGACATGGTATAGGGCACTGTACCAACCGTGTGCCACACGATCGTACATAGTTCATTTTGTGTATATATTATGCTTGTATCTTCGCTCTTCTCTCACACTAAAAAGAACCAGAATAAACATCTCTGCTTTTCTCCTCTGTAACAGTGTCTGTTTTTGAACATGAAATTTCTTGTTGCTTTGAACTTTTGTATATAAAGGAGAGTGTTCTATAATAAATTTACTCAGTTGCTTTCATACTGTCTTTGAGTCACAACCTTCTCTCGGCTCGTCACATTGGTGACCCTAGAAGTCAACTCGGTCCCACCACCTTCCACCCCCCGCCCCTCGCATCATTGGTACTTTGGAGGACTCTATGGAAGTTGGCGCTGCGGCTGCCCTACTGAAACTTTCATTGTTCGCCAGCGGAGAGGCGTTTGCTTGGTAACAGCAAACGCATCAAGGGCATCACTCGCTCAACCACCAAAGCAGATATTCGAGGACACCTTACCGGAAATATCCGTCTTGCTTTGTGAACAAGGAGACACCCCAATAGCGTATGACGCCCTCAAAACATACCTTCTGCAGCAGTGCTCACCGTCGCCTGCCGCCCATATAGCAAAGCTTTTTCAGCTCTCACAACAACCGTTTGGGGCCCAAAGGGCTTCGCTTGCCCTCGGGGAAATAACCAGTATTGCTCGCCTGCAACCTGCCGCAGACGGCTCTCCTCGTGAGATAAACCTACTTCGTACCCTTTGGATACGCCATTTACCTGGAACTATACGCGCTGCCATACCCGATGTCGATAGTTTACCCATAAAGGACTTAATGACAAAAGCCGAAGCCCTTATGGACAGCTACTTCAAGACCTCCATCAACGCCTCCACATCTGATGAAGAGGATGCTTATTAAACGTGAACCGAAGCTGATGTGAATCCCGTAGGACATACACGCCTACCCTGTGACGTGCCGAAGCGGTGACAAAGCAACCCACCACCCACAAATCGCTTGCGCCCCAACCAACGTCTTCTACAGGCACTTACTACCTCCCATCCACCGCAGTTTTGCTACTACCACTTAAGATTCAGGGCAACCGCAAAGAAATATGCCAAGGATTGTCAGTGGCCAAAAAACGTGTAAGTAGGCCATCGCTCGTGGCGGTGGCCTCCCGTGTTTCTAATCTTTTGCAGGAACGGGCGTGCGATTTTTGGTAGACACGGGGGCTTGTCGTTCTCTTTTGCCAAGGGAACTCTTCAAGACATGACGTAGTCTGTCTACATATGCCGACATCCGCTTGGTAGCTGCCAATGGATCTGCGATACCCACCTACGGTCACAAGAACCTCACATTATCGTTCGGAAACGATAAATTTAATTGGAAGTTTCTGGTTGCTGACGTCACATTGCCAATCTTCGGTGCGGATTTCCTCTCTCATTTCCACCTTCTGGTCAATGTCGCTCACCAATGATTGGTCAACGCAGACTCGTACTTGTCGACACCTCTTCAACCCGCCCCCTCTAACCTCGCTCTCCACATCAGCGCACCCAGAGATGCCTACACCCACCTCCTCACATCGTACCCGGAAGTTTTCCGTCCAGAACTTCGCCAAACGCCCACAGTTCCTGCCAAGCACGGTATTTTTCACCATATCAAGATGACGGGACCCCAGTTTTCGCAAAATTCAGACGTCTGACACATGGAACGATTGCCAATCTGCTAAACAGACGTTTGCTGAAATGGATGAAATGGGCCTTTGCCAAAAGGCCTCCAGCCCATGGTTGTCACCCTTACACATTGTTCTGAAGAAAGACAGCTCCCTCCGTCCGTCCGGGGATTACAAGCGCCTGAACAGGCAAACAGAACCGGATCACTAACCCCTCCTAAACATTGCCGACATGACCTCCTACCTGCTCAAAGCGAAGGTTTTTTTCTATGTTGGACCTCCTGAAGGGGTATTATCAGGTGCCTATGAACCCAGAAGACATCCCCAAACCGCCATCACCACTCCATTTAGTACAAAAACCTTCAATTACTCCTGTTTAGGCCTTCGTAATGCTGGGGCCATATTTCAACGTCTCATGAATGGCATCTTAGGGATCTCCCTTTCTGCGTATGTTATGTGGACGACATACTTGTGTTCTCCTCCTCAAACGAGGAACACCTCCGTCACCTGTGCATCGTGCTCGACCGCCTGCAACAAAACGGCCTTGTGGTCCGATACAACAAGTGTACCTTTGGCACCAACGAAGTGTCGTACTTTGAGCGCCGCATCACTCCTGAAGGAGTCCATCACCTTCCTGAGAAGATAGCAGCCGTTCAGGACTTCCCAGCGCCCTCGACCGTCAAAGCTCTGCAACAATTCTTGGGCATGATCAACTATTATCACCGTTTTTTGCCAGCCATTGCCGCCACTCTTGCTCGCCTCTGCGTCTCCCTCAATGGCAAGCCAAAGGACCTGAAGTGGGGTCCCCTTCAAGAAGCGGCCTTCTGCAATGCAAAGAAGGCCCTATCAACCTCTGCGGCTTTCACTTTTCCTATCCCACAAGACCCTCTCCTTCTCTCCACCAATGCCAGCGACGTCGCTATGGGTGCAGTACTCGAACAGGTGGTCAACGGCTCGCCCCGCCCATTGGCCTTCTTCAGCAGAAAACTGTCCAAGGCAGAATTGGGGTATTCTACCTTCGATCACGAATTGCTGGCGGTGCACTTGGCTGTCCGTCACTTTCGCCATTCGTCATTCGCACAGACCACATGCCTCTGGCGCACGCCTTCACTCGACAGTCTGATACCTGGTCCGGCCGGCAACGCCGACATCTCTCCGCCGTAGCTGAATACAAATGCACCCTTCAATACGTCCCGGGGAAAATGAATCCCGTTGCCGATGCCCTGTCAAGAAACACGTTGGCTGCCGTTCAACTGGGATTGGATTACAATGCCCTGGCTAAAGCCTAACGACATAATACTGAGTATCAAGCATGTAGGACATCCTGCACGTCCCTCCATTGGAAAGACTTCCCCCTCGAAGTCTCCAAAACCACCCTCCTCTGTGACATCAGTACTGGTAGACCGCGACCTTGGATTCCTGCTCCCATGCGACGGCAGGTGTTCGGTTTCATTCACAGCCTTTCACATCCCTCGTGCCGTTCTACTGCACAGCTGCTGAAGGCAAAGTTCATTTGGTACGGCATTTCTAAGGATGCTAAGGATTGGGTCCGCGCCTGTACTTCTTGCCAAACTTCCAAAGTACATTGACACACGGATTCCGGAGTGGGCACCTTTCCTCAACCTCAGCGTCGTTTCGCACACATTCATGTTGACGTTGTAGGCCCCTTACCCACATCACAAGGACATCGTTACCTGTTTACCGTCATTGACCGCTCCACTCGTTGGCCTGAAGCCGTTCCCATGGAAACTGCAACGTCCGCCTCATGTACATCTGCCTTACTCTTAGGAGACATTGGAAGATTTGGTATCCCTGAGAATATTACTTCTGACAGGGGTACCACTTTCACTTCTCAATTGTGGATATCATTAGCGAATCTCCTGAGCATCACCCTACATCAAACAACGGCCTACAACCCCGCTGCCATTGGAATGGTTGAACGTTTTCTTCGCACCCTCAAAGCAGCTTTGTTGTCCCGCTGCAAGGATTCCAACTGGTTTACTCAGCTTCACTGTGTCCTCCTGGGACTAAGGACCACTCCTAAAGACGCCCTCGACATCTCGGCAGCTTAAATGGTGTATGGCGACCCGTTGGTCGTCCTTGCCAATTTTTTTCCTTCTACAACTTCCTCCGACGATCTCCAGCGCTTACGTCACGTCGTGGGAAAATTTACTCCATATCGCCAGACTTACGTGCCCCTAGCGAAGCATCACATACCAACAGACAGGCACTCTTCAACGCACGTGTTCCTATGTAACGACACTAACAAACCACCGCTGACGCCCCCTTACACGGGCCCTTTCCTTGTTATCCGACGCAGTCCAAAAGCATTCCTACTAAACATTAGTTGCAAAGAAGAC
>NC_090747.1:51061637-51066637 GCF_036898095.1 Palaemon carinicauda | reverse complement strand
TAATTGTATTGCATATACAGGATAGCTTACATATACATAACTTTTATATAAATAACATTAATAAATATCTGGTTTCCAGTCTCAAAAATACTATAAACCTCACCAACTTAATGGAACTCCCTCATACTCATTGGATATACAGTTAAGCAACCATGACACAGTAATTATCCTTATCTTTTAATAAATTGCAAATTATTCACTGTCTTGATAAAAAATGTCTGATTTTCAAAATCAAATAAAAGTTACTTTAAAAGAAGGTCTTCCTCTCGTGAACACCATTTTGTAAAAAAAAAACTCTGATGAAAGAAATGCAAAAGTCATTTGAAAGAAATCAGAAAAAAGCCATGCGACCAATTTGTTTTGGCAGACCAAAGAGAAAAATAACAAGAAAAATTTATATAGAAAACTTTGAATAGGTAAAATGGCAGTGGGGATTTAAAACCTTTCACCCTGCAGCAATTTCGTGAGATGGAATTTTGCATATAAATATTCTCTAAATTCAGGAAAAGATAAAATGTTGGATTTCATCAGTCGTAAGAGACTCAAAGATTTATCGATCTAACTATCTATATATCTATTTATCTATCTATCTATATATATATATATATATATATGCATATATATGTATATATATATATATATATATATATATATATATATATATATATATATATATATATATATATATATATATATGACCTTTCGTGTCCTGTATGGGTAAAGGTATAATTATTGTCAAAGTATGAAGTAGGAATCGAAATTATTTGATGCCTTTAAAACATATATATATATATATATATATATATATGTATTATAGCCACGAATGAAAAAGTGAAAAAGACTTGATTGGAGCTAATACTTTCATCCACTCAGGACATTATCAAACTCAGATAATGTCCTGAGTGGATGAAAGTATTAACTCCAATCAAGTGTTTTTCATTTTTGCTTTTGTGGCTATAATACATTTTATATTCATCACGTGTCAGCTATCGTGATTTCTACACACACACACACACACACACATATAAATATATATATATATATATATATATATGTATATATATATATATATATATATGTGTGTGTGTGTGTGTGTGTGTGTGTGTGTAAATTAACTTTCAAATCAATGTAAGTATCAATTGCACCATCAGAAAATTATATTCATTTTTCGTATTTTGCTATTAGTCTTCATTAATCTCCCATAGCATTATGTCATTGTTAGGACGCTTTTTTGGGGCAATGAATTAGCATCAATAGTTGGGTATTATCATGTATAATCCAAAAAGAGAGAATCGTTTTGATAAAAACTGAAACATCTCTACTGATTTCATTACAAAAAACAAAATTTTTAAATGTTTTTATCTCCATGGGAATTCAGGTTAAGTTCTGATTTAAGAACACAATCAGCTGGTTTTTAGGATAATTATCTTAAGGATCCTCGACAATGAGGTTTAATTACTTTCATTATATAACCAGAAGAGAATACTCGAATTAGAATGTCAGTGATGACATAAAAGTTTTCTGTCTGTGACCCGATTAATGGAAATTTCAAAATAGCCTGGGGGTGAAAGGGTTTGATTAAGTTTAATTGCAAAAGTTGTTGATGTTTGCTTTCGAATCTTTCAAAATGTTCATCCTCTTCGATCTTCTCGTTTTATTTTTCTGAAACAGTGCAATATACTCCTTTTTGTTATTTGCAAGAATAGATGAAAACACAAGTGCTACGGAATTACTCCCTATAATATCGAACAATTACATAAAATTAACAATTTTCAATGAAAATGATTTTTCATGGGATTCTAACCTAACTACATTATAAATATTTTAGTTAGAAAATGAAAAATTAACTCTATAGTGATACTTTCTCTGGATATAAATATATATATATATATATTATATAATTTATATATATATATATATATATATATATATATATATATATATTATATATAGTATAATATATGATAAATTTGGCAAATTTTTAAGTGTGTTTTCATATTCAAATAAGCCATATATATTTTTGATACATTAATGTTTGGATTCTCTTAACGACCTCGGGATCAGAGCCCCAGGCGAATCACACAAAGATCAAGAGCTTGGCTCCGGCCGGGAATCGAACCCTGGTCGGCAAGCTTGTATAGACAGTGACTAAGCCACTTGGCCACGAAGAAAGATAAAAGTCAATGACAATTCTTTTGTACTTATACCTGTCGAATTCAGGTATTTTGTACTTAGAATTGAAATCAACCCATCTTCACCATCGTAGCTAATTGCTAGTTTGTTACTTGGCATTCAATTAATGATAAATTTTGCACATTTTTACGTGTTTTTTCATATTCAAATAAGCCTTATATATTTTTGATATATTAATGTCTGGATTCTCTTAACAACCTCGGGATCAGAGCCCCAGGCGAAATCACACAAAGACAAGAGCTTGTCTCCGGCCGGGAATCGAACCCTGGTCGGCAAGCTTGTATAGACAGTGACTAAGCCACTTGGCCACGAAGAAAGATAAAAGTCAATGACAATTCTTATGTACTTATACCTGTCGAATTCAGGTATTTTGTACTTAGAATTGAAATCAACCCATCTTCACCATCGTAGCTAATTGGTAGTTTGTTACTTGGCATTCAATTAATGATAAATTTTGCACATTTTTACGTGTTTTTCATATTCAAATAAGCCATATTTATTTCTGATACATTAATGTCTGGATTCTCTTAACGACCTCGGGATCAGAGCCCCAGGCGAAATCACACAAAGACAAGAGCTTGTCTCCGGCCGGGAATCTAACCCTGGCTGGCAAGCTTGTATAGACAGTGACTAAGCCACTTGGCCACGAAGAAAGATAAAAGTCAATGACAATTTTTCTGTACTTATACCTGTCGAATTCAGGTATTTTGTACTTAGAATTGAAATCAACCCATCTTCACCATCGTAGCTAATTGCTAGTTTGTTACTTGGCATTCAATTAATGATAAATTTTGCAAATTTTTACGCGTTTTTCATATTCAAATAAGCCATATATATTTTTGATACATTAACGTCTGGATTCTCTTAACGACCTCGGGATCAGAGCCCCAGGCGAAATCACAAAAAGCTCTTGTCTTTGTGTGATTTCATTAAAAAAAAAAAAAAAAAAAAAAAAAAACATCAAAAGTTAATGTAAATATCTAAATACATATTTCTCTCTGAGATTTAAGGCAATATTGTGATATAAATATATCAGGACTCCAGTATTAAATTCTATCTTAAACATTAATCCAAAATATCCAGATATATTTACTTCCACTTAAACTAGACAAACAGTGACTTTCCCTTTACCCAAACTAAAACTTTTTTCACGTTATCAATGTAATATAATAATAATAATTCTGTCCCTTTCCATTTAATACCACAATATAAAATTTTATCTCATACATTAACCAATATTATACAGATGTATATGTGTTTACTGTAACGCTTTTCATAAAAGCAGATTAACCTATCTTTTTCCTATAACATGAAAGAAAGCCTTTTGTCACTTTATCAGATTCATATATAATTAGCCGACACTCAATAGAATCTTAGTAGTACATCTGAAGAAAATTTTTCTGATGCTCATATGTCTCAGAATAGCAGTACTGTTAAGAAATTAGTCCATTCACGTAACTGCAATTTGGTAATTGTATTGCATATACAGGATAGCTTACATATACATAACTTTTATATAAATAACATTAATAAATATCTGGTTTCCAGTCTCAAAAATACTATAAACCTCACCAATTAATGGAACTCCCTCATACTCATTGGATATACAGTTAAGCAACCATGACACAGTAATTATCCTTATCTTTTAATAAATTGCAAATTATTCACTGTCTTGATAAAAAATGTCTGATTTTCAAAATCAAATAAAAGTTACTTCAAAAGAAGGTCTTCCTCTCGTGAACACCATTTTGTAAAAGAGAACTCTGATGAAAGAAATTAAAAAGTCATTTGAAAGAAATCAGAAAAAAGCCATGCGACCAATTTGTTGTGGCAGACCAAAGAATAAATAATAACAAGAAAAATTTATATAGAAAACTTTGAAAAGGTAAAATGGCAGTGGGGATTTAAAACCTTTCACCCTGCAGCCATTTCGTGAGATGGAATTTTGCATATAAATATTCTCTAAATTCAGGAAAAGATAAAATGTTGGATTTCATCAGTCGTAAGAGACTCAAAGATTTATCGATCTAACTATCTATCTATCTATCTATATATATATATATATATATATATATATATAAGATGTCCTGAATTACAGGGAAAATAATTCAATTTTTAAACAGAATTTAATGAAACATACAATATGAATTTCTAACGCTTATATGATAGAGAGCGAAATCGTTCATACATAACCACTATAATACATTCACACATTATGAAGACTTTTTTTCCTTATATCAGTTGGCTTTTTGAGAAAGGCGTTTAAGATTTTCAGTGATCAATCTATTCTGAAGAAGGGTTTTAATTCTTGCATTCTACCTTGTTTCGAGTATTATTCTACTGCCTGATCTTCAGCTGCTTATTCTCATCATAATTTTTTAGACAGAAACTTACGGTCTATTATTTTTTTTATTCGGGATCTAGATATATATCTTTGGCACCATTGTTCAATTAGTCATCATGCATGTTGCATAAGATTTTTCATAATTCTGGCCATCCTTTACATTCAGATCTTCCCGGACAGCTCTTTCCTGGCTGCAATACTAGGTATGCTTATAATAGTCATCCCTCCTCCATCACGAGGCTCAATACTACGCAGTATTCTAGAAGTTTTATTCCAGAACTGACCAAGTTTTGGAATGATCTTCCTCATCGGGTAGTTGAACAAGTAGTGGTTTAAAAGTTCAAAGTTGCAGCAAAAGTTTTTATGATGAACAGGCTGACATAAGTATTTATAGTTTATATATGACATAGGTGTTTTGATGTTATTGTTTTAGAATAATTTATTGTTAATTTTCTATCATCGT
>NC_090747.1:51011637-51051637 GCF_036898095.1 Palaemon carinicauda | reverse complement strand
TTTTCTCTATATCTTTCATAATTCTCAACACAATTACTCTGCAGCCATTCTTCTAAAGCCCTCTTTTTCTCTTCCACTTTTACCTTCACTCCTTTATTCCACCATTCACTGCCCTTCCTCATGCTGCCTCCAACAAACTTCTTGCCACACACATTACTTGCAATCCCAACAAATTTTCTTTTACTAACTTCCACTCCCCCTCTAAATTACCATTTTCTCTTACTTTCACTTAGTCATATGCCAATTTCATTCTTTCTTGATATTTACTTTTTCCCCCCAGTTTTATTAGCTCTTCAACCCTCACTAGCTCCTTTTTACATCCACCTACTCTATTCCCCCACTCTTTTGCTACAACTAATTTTCCTTCCACCAAATAATGATCAGACATACTGTTAGCCATACCACTAAACACGTACACGTCTTTCAATCTTCCAAAAAAATTTTTAGTTATCAACACATAATCCATTAACACCCTTTCTACCACTCTTCCATTACCCACTCTTACCCCTGTATACATTTTTTTAGCCTTCTTTTTGAAAAAGCTAGAACTTATTACCATCTCTTGTTCAACACACATATCAACCAGTCTCTCACCACTCTCATTTTCACCTGGTACGCCATACTTCCCAATGGCTCCTTCTACCTCGCCAGCGCCTACTCTAGCATTTAGGTCACCCATGACAACTACATAATTCCTTCTACTCAGTCCTTCTACACACCTTGTTAATTCATTCCAGAACTCATTCCGCTCTTCTTCACTTTTCTCACAACGTGGTCCATACGCACTGACAAATGCCACAAATTCCCTATCCAACCTAACCCTTACCCACATTAACTTAGATGATATCTCCTCCCATTGCACTACTTTATCTGTCATCCATTCACTCAGCAATAAAGCCTTATCTTCTTTTGGTCTTTCCCTTTCAATCCCAGACGCTCTACCAAACATTTCACCAAACATCACTTCACCTCTCCCTTTTATCTTTGTCTCACACAAAGCCAATATATCCATCCTTCTATTCCTAAACATACTTCCAATCTCACATCTTTTACTCTCTACCGTACTACATCCATGCACATTCAAACACCCCAAAATTAGAGTGCATGGAGCAGTCCCTCTCCGCCCAGCTCCACCTTTTTGATGTCTCACAGGATTAAAATAAAGGAGAGGTGGTTCCCAGCCTTTACTCCAATAATACATTGGGTTTTTTATTACCACCCAGGTCACCTGATAAAATTAGAAAGCTTAAATTAAAGCTAATAAAACAATGAAAATCATGGTATACTCTAACATATTACATTAAATTACAATTAGAACCACTTTAATTTTGGTATAAAACACTGTTCCTAGAAAAAAATTGTTAAAACTACTAAATCCAATAATGTCCTTCATAATATCAAAACATGGCAACGAAAATGAGTTATTGTATAAAAGAAGTTTTTAGTTTATATAAAGAACTTTAGGATTCTTTGACTTTTGATGAGCCCAGTAAACTATTCCATAACTGTGGACCCCTGGTACTTATTTCCCTTAATCCTATATTAGTGGTAGCTCTTCTGGACAACAGATTATTGGCTTATCTTTTAGCGATCCCTGAAACTAAGTCAACGGTACTAAAATTATACAGACAATTCTAAAATGATTTTTTTTTAATTTTTAGAAACAGAAACGGATACATTAAATGTATATTATTTTTTACTTAAAACCAACCCAGTTCTAGTAAGATAGGAGAGATATGATCATATTTTCTCACCATACCCATGACCAACTGAGCGGTCAGATTTTGAAGGTTTTGTATTACTTTCACTGGTTGTTAAGCACCATTTTATATAGAAGTATGGAATGATATTTAATTCCAACGATTGTACTGCGACTAACCCGGTTCCTAGTTCGAATATATTTTGAAGCTACTGAGATCAATAAGGGTCCCCATAACATTTCTGTGCAGTTCATCAATGTTTTCCGAATGCTATGTGTCTAACAAAGTGCATTCAAAGATTCCTTACAAATACCTCAGATTCGATGATATCTCATTAAAATTTCTGTGATGTTAGCCCCGATTTCGGATGGATAATGCCTGGAGCCTAGAAATAAACATTGTGTTTTACTTGTTTTTAACAATAAGCCATTTATTTGAAAATTAATCTTCACTCTACATGCATAAATGCATAAATGAAAATACAGTGAGTGAACTGAACATCTTGGAAACTTTATTTAAGATATTAGTCTAATCAATAATAATAATAATAATAATAATAATAATAATAATAATAATAATAATAATAATAATGATACATACATACATACATACATATACCAAGGCACTTCCCCTAATTTTGGGGAGTAACTGACCTCAAACAAATGAAACAAAAAAGAGACCTTTCCTTTCTACGTTCCTCCCAGCCTGAAAAGGGACTCAATCGAGTTCCGCTGGTACTGCTAGGGGTGCCACAGCCCACCCTCCCCCATTATCCACCACATATGAAGCTTCACAACACTGAAACTCCTACTGCTGCTA
Organism: Palaemon carinicauda; assembly: GCF_036898095.1. Taxonomy (NCBI): domain Eukaryota; kingdom Metazoa; phylum Arthropoda; class Malacostraca; order Decapoda; family Palaemonidae; genus Palaemon; species Palaemon carinicauda. Next base: position 51,049,118 of record NC_090747.1, on the reverse strand, counting down.
CCTCCGCGGTCATCCAAGGCACCGGAAGAAGCAGCAGGGCCTACCGGAATTGCGTCACAATCGCTCGCCATTCATTCCTATTTCTAGCACGCTCTCTTGCCTGTCACATCTATTCTCCTATCACCCAGAGTTTCCTTCACTCCATCCATCCACTCAAACCTTGGCCTTCCTCTTGTACTTCTCCCATCAACTCTTGCATTCATCACCTTCTTTAGCACACAGCCCTTTTCCATTCTCTCAACATGGCTGAACCACCTCAACACATTCATATCCACTCTAGCTGCTAACTCGTTTCTTACATCCGTTCTTACCCTCACTACTTCGTTCCTAACCCTATCTACTTGAGATACATCAGCCATACTTCTTAGACATTTCATCTCAAACACATTCAATTTCTGTCTCTCCATCACTTTCATTCCCCAAAACTCCGATCCATACATCACAGTTGGTACCATCACTTTTTCATACAGAACTCTCTTTAGATTAATGCCCAACCCTCTATATTTTACTACTCCCTTAAATGCTCCCAACACTTTACATCCTTCATTCATTCTCTAAAGTTCATCTGCTTCCACTCCAACATTTGCTGCAACAACAGACCCCAAGTATTTAAACTGATCGACCTCCTCAAGTAACTCTCCATTCAGCATGACATTCAACCTCTTACCACTTTCCCTTCTCAAACATCTCATAACCTTACTCTTACCCACATTTATTCTCAACTTCCTTCTCCCACACACCCTTCCAAATTCTGTCACTAATTGGCCAAGCGTCTCCTCTGCGTCTGCAACCAGCACAGAATCATCCACAAACAACAACTGATTTACCTCCCATTCATGGTCATTCTCGTCTATCAGTTTCAATCCTCGTCCAAGCACTCAAGCATTCACCTCTCTCACCACTCCATCAACATTCAAGTTAAACAGCCACGGCGACATCACACATCTCTGTCTATGCCCCACTCTCACTGGAAACCAATCGCTCACTTCATTTCCTATCCTAACACACGCTTTACTACCTTCGTAGAAACTTTTCACTGCTTGCAACAACTTTCCACTAACTCCATATAACCTCATCATATTCCACATTGCTTCCCTATCAACTATATCATACATTTTTCCCAGATCCATAAAGGCAACATATACCTACTTACCTTTTGCTAAATATTTCTGGCACATCTGGCTAACTATAAAAATCTGATTCATACAACCCCTACCTCTTCTAAAACCACCCTGTACTTCTAAGATTGCATTTTCTGTTTTATCCCTAATCCTATTAATCAGTACTCTACCATACACTTTTCCCACCACACTCAACAAACTAATAGCCTTTGAATTACAACACTCATGCAAATCTCCCTTACCCTTATATAGTGGTACGATACATGCACAAACCCAATCTACTGGTACCATTGACAACACAAAACACATATTAAACAATCTCACCAACCATTCAAGTACATTCACACCCCCTTCCTTCAACATCTCAGCTCTCACACCATCCATACCAGATGCTTTTCCTACTCTCGTTTCATCTAGTGCTCTCCTCACATCCTATCTTGTAACCTCTCTCTCATTCTCATCTCCCATCACCGGCACCTCAACACCTGCAACAGCAATTATGTCGACCTCCCTATTATCCTCAACATTCAGTAACCTTTCAAAATATTCCGCCCACCTTTTCCTTGCCTCCACTCCCTTTAACAACCTTCCATTTTCATCTTTCACTCTATCTTCAATTCTCGAATCAGCGTTCCTTACTCTCTTCACTTTTTTCTAAAACTTATTATTCTCTTCATATGAAAAATCCAATCCCTGACCCCACCTCAGGTCAGCTGCCCTCTTTGCCTCACTTAACTTGCGCTTTACTTCCACATTTTTCTCTATATCTTTCATAATTCTCAACACAATTACTCTGCAGCCATTCTTCTAAAGCCCTCTTTTTCTCTTCCACTTTTACCTTCACTCCTTTATTCCACCATTCACTGCCCTTCCTCATGCTGCCTCCAACAAACTTCTTGCCACACACATTACTTGCAATCCCAACAAATTTTCTTTTACTAACTTCCACTCCCCCTCTAAATTACCATTTTCTCTTACTTTCACTTAGTCATATGCCAATTTCATTCTTTCTTGATATTTACTTTTTCCCCCCAGTTTTATTAGCTCTTCAACCCTCACTAGCTCCTTTTTACATCCACCTACTCTATTCCCCCACTCTTTTGCTACAACTAATTTTCCTTCCACCAAATAATGATCAGACATACTGTTAGCCATACCACTAAACACGTACACGTCTTTCAATCTTCCAAAAAAATTTTTAGTTATCAACACATAATCCATTAACACCCTTTCTACCACTCTTCCATTACCCACTCTTACCCCTGTATACATTTTTTTAGCCTTCTTTTTGAAAAAGCTAGAACTTATTACCATCTCTTGTTCAACACACATATCAACCAGTCTCTCACCACTCTCATTTTCACCTGGTACGCCATACTTCCCAATGGCTCCTTCTACCTCGCCAGCGCCTACTCTAGCATTTAGGTCACCCATGACAACTACATAATTCCTTCTACTCAGTCCTTCTACACACCTTGTTAATTCATTTCAGAACTCATTCCGCTCTTCTTCACTTTTCTCACAACGTGGTCCATACGCACTGACAAATGCCACAAATTCCCTATCCAACCTAACCCTTACCCACATTAACTTAGATGATATCTCCTCCCATTGCACTACTTTATCTGTCATCCATTCACTCAGCAATAAAGCCTTATCTTCTTTTGGTCTTTCCCTTTCAATCCCAGACGCTCTACCAAACATTTCACCAAACATCACTTCACCTCTCCCTTTTATCTTTGTCTCACACAAAGCCAATATATCCATCCTTCTATTCCTAAACATACTTCCAATCTCACATCTTTTACTCTCTACCGTACTACATCCATGCACATTCAAACACCCCAAAATTAGAGTGCATGGAGCAGTCCCTCTCCGCCCAGCTCCACCTTTTTGATGTCTCACAGGATTAAAATAAAGGAGAGGTGGTTCCCAGCCTTTACTCCAATAATACATTGGGTTTTTTATTACCACCCAGGTCACCTGATAAAATTAGAAAGCTTAAATTAAAGCTAATAAAACAATGAAAATCATGGTATACTCTAACATATTACATTAAATTACAATTAGAACCACTTTAATTTTGGTATAAAACACTGTTCCTAGAAAAAAATTGTTAAAACTACTAAATCCAATAATGTCCTTCATAATATTAAAACATGGCAACGAAAATGAGTTATTGTATAAAAGAAGTTTTTAGTTTATATAAAGAACTTTAGGATTCTTTGACTTTTGATGAGCCCAGTAAACTATTCCATAACTGTGGACCCCTGGTACTTATTTCCCTTAATCCTATATTAGTGGTAGCTCTTCTGGACAACAGATTATTGGCTTATCTTTTAGCGATCCCTGAAACTAAGTCAACGGTACTAAAATTATACAGACAATTCTAAAATGATTTTTTTTTAATTTTTAGAAACAGAAACGGATACATTAAATGTATATTATTTTTTACTTAAAACCAACCCAGTTCTAGTAAGATAGGAGAGATATGATCATATTTTCTCACCATACCCATGACCAACTGAGCGGTCAGATTTTGAAGGTTTTGTATTACTTTCACTGGTTGTTAAGCACCATTTTATATAGAAGTATGGAATGATATTTAATTCCAACGATTGTACTGCGACTAACCCGGTTCCTAGTTCGAATATATTTTGAAGCTACTGAGATCAATAAGGGTCCCCATAACATTTCTGTGCAGTTCATCAATGTTTTCCGAATGCTATGTGTCTAACAAAGTGCATTCAAAGATTCCTTACAAATACCTCAGATTCGATGATATCTCATTAAAATTTCTGTGATGTTAGCCCCGATTTCGGATGGATAATGCCTGGAGCCTAGAAATAAACATTGTGTTTTACTTGTTTTTAACAATAAGCCATTTATTTGAAAATTAATCTTCACTCTACATGCATAAATGCATAAATGAAAATACAGTGAGTGAACTGAACATCTTGGAAACTTTATTTAAGATATTAGTCTAATCAATAATAATAATAATAATAATAATAATAATAATAATAATAATAATAATAATAATAATAATGATACATACATACATACATACATATACCAAGGCACTTCCCCTAATTTTGGGGAGTAACTGACCTCAAACAAATGAAACAAAAAAGAGACCTTTCCTTTCTACGTTCCTCCCAGCCTGAAAAGGGACTCAATCGAGTTCCGCTGGTACTGCTAGGGGTGCCACAGCCCACCCTCCCCCATTATCCACCACATATGAAGCTTCACAACACTGAAACTCCTACTGCTGCTACCTCCGCGGTCATCCAAGGCACCGGAAGAAGCAGCAGGGCCTACCGGAATTGCGTCACAATCGCTCGCCATTCATTCCTATTTCTAGCACGCTCTCTTGCCTGTCACATCTATTCTCCTATCACCCAGAGTTTCCTTCACTCCATCCATCCACTCAAACCTTGGCCTTCCTCTTGTACTTCTCCCATCAACTCTTGCATTCATCACCTTCTTTAGCACACAGCCCTTTTCCATTCTCTCAACATGGCTGAACCACCTCAACACATTCATATCCACTCTAGCTGCTAACTCGTTTCTTACATCCGTTCTTACCCTCACTACTTCGTTCCTAACCCTATCTACTTGAGATACATCAGCCATACTTCTTAGACATTTCATCTCAAACACATTCAATTTCTGTCTCTCCATCACTTTCATTCCCCAAAACTCCGATCCATACATCACAGTTGGTACCATCACTTTTTCATACAGAACTCTCTTTAGATTAATGCCCAACCCTCTATATTTTACTACTCCCTTAAATGCTCCCAACACTTTACATCCTTCATTCATTCTCTAAAGTTCATCTGCTTCCACTCCAACATTTGCTGCAACAACAGACCCCAAGTATTTAAACTGATCGACCTCCTCAAGTAACTCTCCATTCAGCATGACATTCAACCTCTTACCACTTTCCCTTCTCAAACATCTCATAACCTTACTCTTACCCACATTTATTCTCAACTTCCTTCTCCCACACACCCTTCCAAATTCTGTCACTAATTGGCCAAGCGTCTCCTCTGCGTCTGCAACCAGCACAGAATCATCCACAAACAACAACTGATTTACCTCCCATTCATGGTCATTCTCGTCTATCAGTTTCAATCCTCGTCCAAGCACTCAAGCATTCACCTCTCTCACCACTCCATCAACATTCAAGTTAAACAGCCACGGCGACATCACACATCTCTGTCTATGCCCCACTCTCACTGGAAACCAATCGCTCACTTCATTTCCTATCCTAACACACGCTTTACTACCTTCGTAGAAACTTTTCACTGCTTGCAACAACTTTCCACTAACTCCATATAACCTCATCATATTCCACATTGCTTCCCTATCAACTATATCATACATTTTTCCCAGATCCATAAAGGCAACATATACCTACTTACCTTTTGCTAAATATTTCTGGCACATCTGGCTAACTATAAAAATCTGATTCATACAACCCCTACCTCTTCTAAAACCACCCTGTACTTCTAAGATTGCATTTTCTGTTTTATCCCTAATCCTATTAATCAGTACTCTACCATACACTTTTCCCACCACACTCAACAAACTAATAGCCTTTGAATTACAACACTCATGCAAATCTCCCTTACCCTTATATAGTGGTACGATACATGCACAAACCCAATCTACTGGTACCATTGACAACACAAAACACATATTAAACAATCTCACCAACCATTCAAGTACATTCACACCCCCTTCCTTCAACATCTCAGCTCTCACACCATCCATACCAGATGCTTTTCCTACTCTCGTTTCATCTAGTGCTCTCCTCACATCCTATCTTGTAACCTCTCTCTCATTCTCATCTCCCATCACCGGCACCTCAACACCTGCAACAGCAATTATGTCGACCTCCCTATTATCCTCAACATTCAGTAACCTTTCAAAATATTCCGCCCACCTTTTCCTTGCCTCCACTCTCTTTAACAACCTTCCATTTTCATCTTTCACTCTATCTTCAATTCTCGAATCAGCGTCCCTTACTCTCTTCACTTTTTTCTAAAACTTATTATTCTCTTCATATGAAAAATCCAATCCCTGACCCCACCTCAGGTCAGCTGCCCTCTTTGCCTCACTTAACTTGCGCTTTACTTCCACATTTTTCTCTATATCTTTCATAATTCTCAACACAATTACTCTGCAGCCATTCTTCTAAAGCCCTCTTTTTCTCTTCCACTTTTACCTTCACTCCTTTATTCCACCATTCACTGCCCTTCCTCATGCTGCCTCCAACAAACTTCTTGCCACACACATTACTTGCAATCCCAACAAATTTTCTTTTACTAACTTCCACTCCCCCTCTAAATTACCATTTTCTCTTACTTTCACTTAGTCATATGCCAATTTCATTCTTTCTTGATATTTACTTTTTCCCCCCAGTTTTATTAGCTCTTCAACCCTCACTAGCTCCTTTTTACATCCACCTACTCTATTCCCCCACTCTTTTGCTACAACTAATTTTCCTTCCACCAAATAATGATCAGACATACTGTTAGCCATACCACTAAACACGTACACGTCTTTCAATCTTCCAAAAAAATTTTTAGTTATCAACACATAATCCATTAACACCCTTTCTACCACTCTTCCATTACCCACTCTTACCCCTGTATACATTTTTTTAGCCTTCTTTTTGAAAAAGCTAGAACTTATTACCATCTCTTGTTCAACACACATATCAACCAGTCTCTCACCACTCTCATTTTCACCTGGTACGCCATACTTCCCAATGGCTCCTTCTACCTCGCCAGCGCCTACTCTAGCATTTAGGTCACCCATGACAACTACATAATTCCTTCTACTCAGTCCTTCTACACACCTTGTTAATTCATTCCAGAACTCATTCCGCTCTTCTTCACTTTTCTCACAACGTGGTCCATACGCACTGACAAATGCCACAAATTCCCTATCCAACCTAACCCTTACCCACATTAACTTAGATGATATCTCCTCCCATTGCACTACTTTATCTGTCATCCATTCACTCAGCAATAAAGCCTTATCTTCTTTTGGTCTTTCCCTTTCAATCCCAGACGCTCTACCAAACATTTCACCAAACATCACTTCACCTCTCCCTTTTATCTTTGTCTCACACAAAGCCAATATATCCATCCTTCTATTCCTAAACATACTTCCAATCTCACATCTTTTACTCTCTACCGTACTACATCCATGCACATTCAAACACCCCAAAATTAGAGTGCATGGAGCAGTCCCTCTCCGCCCAGCTCCACCTTTTTGATGTCTCACAGGATTAAAATAAAGGAGAGGTGGTTCCCAGCCTTTACTCCAATAATACATTGGGTTTTTTATTACCACCCAGGTCACCTGATAAAATTAGAAAGCTTAAATTAAAGCTAATAAAACAATGAAAATCATGGTATACTCTAACATATTACATTAAATTACAATTAGAACCACTTTAATTTTGGTATAAAACACTGTTCCTAGAAAAAAATTGTTAAAACTACTAAATCCAATAATGTCCTTCATAATATCAAAACATGGCAACGAAAATGAGTTATTGTATAAAAGAAGTTTTTAGTTTATATAAAGAACTTTAGGATTCTTTGACTTTTGATGAGCCCAGTAAACTATTCCATAACTGTGGACCCCTGGTACTTATTTCCCTTAATCCTATATTAGTGGTAGCTCTTCTGGACAACAGATTATTGGCTTATCTTTTAGCGATCCCTGAAACTAAGTCAACGGTACTAAAATTATACAGACAATTCTAAAATGATTTTTTTTTTAATTTTTAGAAACAAAAACGGATACATTAAATGTATATTATTTTTTACTTAAAACCAACCCAGTTCTAGTAAGATAGGAGAGATATGATCATATTTTCTCACCATACCCATGACCAACTGAGCGGTCAGATTTTGAAGGTTTTGTATTACTTTCACTGGTTGTTAAGCACCATTTTATATAGAAGTATGGAATGATATTTAATTCCAACGATTGTACTGCGACTAACCCGGTTCCTAGTTCGAATATATTTTGAAGCTACTGAGATCAATAAGGGTCCCCATAACATTTCTGTGCAGTTCATCAATGTTTTCCGAATGCTATGTGTCTAACAAAGTGCATTCAAAGATTCCTTACAAATACCTCAGATTCGATGATATCTCATTAAAATTTCTGTGATGTTAGCCCCGATTTCGGATGGATAATGCCTGGAGCCTAGAAATAAACATTGTGTTTTACTTGTTTTTAACAATAAGCCATTTATTTGAAAATTAATCTTCACTCTACATGCATAAATGCATAAATGAAAATACAGTGAGTGAACTGAACATCTTGGAAACTTTATTTAAGATATAGTCTAATCAATAATAATAATAATAATAATAATAATAATAATAATAATAATAATGATACATACATACATACATACATATACCAAGGCACTTCCCCTAATTTTGGGGAGTAACTGACCTCAAACAAATGAAACAAAAAAGAGACCTTTCCTTTCTACGTTCCTCCCAGCCTGAAAAGGGACTCAATCGAGTTCCGCTGGTACTGCTAGGGGTGCCACAGCCCACCCTCCCCCATTATCCACCACATATGAAGCTTCACAACACTGAAACTCCTACTGCTGCTACCTCCGCGGTCATCCAAGGCACCGGAGGAAGCAGCAGGGCCTACCGGAATTGCGTCACAATCGCTCGCCATTCATTCCTATTTCTAGCACGCTCTCTTGCCTGTCACATCTATTCTCCTATCACCCAGAGTTTCCTTCACTCCATCCATCCACTCAAACCTTGGCCTTCCTCTTGTACTTCTCCCATCAACTCTTGCATTCATCACCTTCTTTAGCACACAGCCCTTTTCCATTCTCTCAACATGGCTGAACCACCTCAACACATTCATATCCACTCTAGCTGCTAACTCGTTTCTTACATCCGTTCTTACCCTCACTACTTCGTTCCTAACCCTATCTACTTGAGATACATCAGCCATACTTCTTAGACATTTCATCTCAAACACATTCAATTTCTGTCTCTCCATCACTTTCATTCCCCAAAACTCCGATCCATACATCACAGTTGGTACCATCACTTTTTCATACAGAACTCTCTTTAGATTAATGCCCAACCCTCTATATTTTACTACTCCCTTAAATGCTCCCAACACTTTACATCCTTCATTCATTCTCTAAAGTTCATCTGCTTCCACTCCAACATTTGCTGCAACAACAGACCCCAAGTATTTAAACTGATCGACCTCCTCAAGTAACTCTCCATTCAGCATGACATTCAACCTCTTACCACTTTCCCTTCTCAAACATCTCATAACCTTACTCTTACCCACATTTATTCTCAACTTCCTTCTCCCACACACCCTTCCAAATTCTGTCACTAATTGGCCAAGCGTCTCCTCTGCGTCTGCAACCAGCACAGAATCATCCACAAACAACAACTGATTTACCTCCCATTCATGGTCATTCTCGTCTATCAGTTTCAATCCTCGTCCAAGCACTCAAGCATTCACCTCTCTCACCACTCCATCAACATTCAAGTTAAACAGCCACGGCGACATCACACATCTCTGTCTATGCCCCACTCTCACTGGAAACCAATCGCTCACTTCATTTCCTATCCTAACACACGCTTTACTACCTTCGTAGAAACTTTTCACTGCTTGCAACAACTTTCCACTAACTCCATATAACCTCATCATATTCCACATTGCTTCCCTATCAACTATATCATACATTTTTCCCAGATCCATAAAGGCAACATATACCTACTTACCTTTTGCTAAATATTTCTGGCACATCTGGCTAACTATAAAAATCTGATTCATACAACCCCTACCTCTTCTAAAACCACCCTGTACTTCTAAGATTGCATTTTCTGTTTTATCCCTAATCCTATTAATCAGTACTCTACCATACACTTTTCCCACCACACTCAACAAACTAATAGCCTTTGAATTACAACACTCATGCAAATCTCCCTTACCCTTATATAGTGGTACGATACATGCACAAACCCAATCTACTGGTACCATTGACAACACAAAACACATATTAAACAATCTCACCAACCATTCAAGTACATTCACACCCCCTTCCTTCAACATCTCAGCTCTCACACCATCCATACCAGATGCTTTTCCTACTCTCGTTTCATCTAGTGCTCTCCTCACATCCTATCTTGTAACCTCTCTCTCATTCTCATCTCCCATCACCGGCACCTCAACACCTGCAACAGCAATTATGTCGACCTCCCTATTATCCTCAACATTCAGTAACCTTTCAAAATATTCCGCCCACCTTTTCCTTGCCTCCACTCTCTTTAACAACCTTCCATTTTCATCTTTCACTCTATCTTCAATTCTCGAATCAGCGTCCCTTACTCTCTTCACTTTTTTCTAAAACTTATTATTCTCTTCATATGAAAAATCCAATCCCTGACCCCACCTCAGGTCAGCTGCCCTCTTTGCCTCACTTAACTTGCGCTTTACTTCCACATTTTTCTCTATATCTTTCATAATTCTCAACACAATTACTCTGCAGCCATTCTTCTAAAGCCCTCTTTTTCTCTTCCACTTTTACCTTCACTCCTTTATTCCACCATTCACTGCCCTTCCTCATGCTGCCTCCAACAAACTTCTTGCCACACACATTACTTGCAATCCCAACAAATTTTCTTTTACTAACTTCCACTCCCCCTCTAAATTACCATTTTCTCTTACTTTCACTTAGTCATATGCCAATTTCATTCTTTCTTGATATTTACTTTTTCCCCCCAGTTTTATTAGCTCTTCAACCCTCACTAGCTCCTTTTTACATCCACCTACTCTATTCCCCCACTCTTTTGCTACAACTAATTTTCCTTCCACCAAATAATGATCAGACATACTGTTAGCCATACCACTAAACACGTACACGTCTTTCAATCTTCCAAAAAAATTTTTAGTTATCAACACATAATCCATTAACACCCTTTCTACCACTCTTCCATTACCCACTCTTACCCCTGTATACATTTTTTTAGCCTTCTTTTTGAAAAAGCTAGAACTTATTACCATCTCTTGTTCAACACACATATCAACCAGTCTCTCACCACTCTCATTTTCACCTGGTACGCCATACTTCCCAATGGCTCCTTCTACCTCGCCAGCGCCTACTCTAGCATTTAGGTCACCCATGACAACTACATAATTCCTTCTACTCAGTCCTTCTACACACCTTGTTAATTCATTCCAGAACTCATTCCGCTCTTCTTCACTTTTCTCACAACGTGGTCCATACGCACTGACAAATGCCACAAATTCCCTATCCAACCTAACCCTTACCCACATTAACTTAGATGATATCTCCTCCCATTGCACTACTTTATCTGTCATCCATTCACTCAGCAATAAAGCCTTATCTTCTTTTGGTCTTTCCCTTTCAATCCCAGACGCTCTACCAAACATTTCACCAAACATCACTTCACCTCTCCCTTTTATCTTTGTCTCACACAAAGCCAATATATCCATCCTTCTATTCCTAAACATACTTCCAATCTCACATCTTTTACTCTCTACCGTACTACATCCATGCACATTCAAACACCCCAAAATTAGAGTGCATGGAGCAGTCCCTCTCCGCCCAGCTCCACCTTTTTGATGTCTCACAGGATTAAAATAAAGGAGAGGTGGTTCCCAGCCTTTACTCCAATAATACATTGGGTTTTTTATTACCACCCAGGTCACCTGATAAAATTAGAAAGCTTAAATTAAAGCTAATAAAACAATGAAAATCATGGTATACTCTAACATATTACATTAAATTACAATTAGAACCACTTTAATTTTGGTATAAAACACTGTTCCTAGAAAAAAATTGTTAAAACTACTAAATCCAATAATGTCCTTCATAATATCAAAACATGGCAACGAAAATGAGTTATTGTATAAAAGAAGTTTTTAGTTTATATAAAGAACTTTAGGATTCTTTGACTTTTGATGAGCCCAGTAAACTATTCCATAACTGTGGACCCCTGGTACTTATTTCCCTTAATCCTATATTAGTGGTAGCTCTTCTGGACAACAGATTATTGGCTTATCTTTTAGCGATCCCTGAAACTAAGTCAACGGTACTAAAATTATACAGACAATTCTAAAATGATTTTTTTTTTAATTTTTAGAAACAAAAACGGATACATTAAATGTATATTATTTTTTACTTAAAACCAACCCAGTTCTAGTAAGATAGGAGAGATATGATCATATTTTCTCACCATACCCATGACCAACTGAGCGGTCAGATTTTGAAGGTTTTGTATTACTTTCACTGGTTGTTAAGCACCATTTTATATAGAAGTATGGAATGATATTTAATTCCAACGATTGTACTGCGACTAACCCGGTTCCTAGTTCGAATATATTTTGAAGCTACTGAGATCAATAAGGGTCCCCATAACATTTCTGTGCAGTTCATCAATGTTTTCCGAATGCTATGTGTCTAACAAAGTGCATTCAAAGATTCCTTACAAATACCTCAGATTCGATGATATCTCATTAAAATTTCTGTGATGTTAGCCCCGATTTCGGATGGATAATGCCTGGAGCCTAGAAATAAACATTGTGTTTTACTTGTTTTTAACAATAAGCCATTTATTTGAAAATTAATCTTCACTCTACATGCATAAATGCATAAATGAAAATACAGTGAGTGAACTGAACATCTTGGAAACTTTATTTAAGATATAGTCTAATCAATAATAATAATAATAATAATAATAATAATAATAATAATAATAATGATACATACATACATACATACATATACCAAGGCACTTCCCCTAATTTTGGGGAGTAACTGACCTCAAACAAATGAAACAAAAAAGAGACCTTTCCTTTCTACGTTCCTCCCAGCCTGAAAAGGGACTCAATCGAGTTCCGCTGGTACTGCTAGGGGTGCCACAGCCCACCCTCCCCCATTATCCACCACATATGAAGCTTCACAACACTGAAACTCCTACTGCTGCTACCTCCGCGGTCATCCAAGGCACCGGAGGAAGCAGCAGGGCCTACCGGAATTGCGTCACAATCGCTCGCCATTCATTCCTATTTCTAGCACGCTCTCTTGCCTGTCACATCTATTCTCCTATCACCCAGAGTTTCCTTCACTCCATCCATCCACTCAAACCTTGGCCTTCCTCTTGTACTTCTCCCATCAACTCTTGCATTCATCACCTTCTTTAGCACACAGCCCTTTTCCATTCTCTCAACATGGCTGAACCACCTCAACACATTCATATCCACTCTAGCTGCTAACTCGTTTCTTACATCCGTTCTTACCCTCACTACTTCGTTCCTAACCCTATCTACTTGAGATACATCAGCCATACTTCTTAGACATTTCATCTCAAACACATTCAATTTCTGTCTCTCCATCACTTTCATTCCCCAAAACTCCGATCCATACATCACAGTTGGTACCATCACTTTTTCATACAGAACTCTCTTTAGATTAATGCCCAACCCTCTATATTTTACTACTCCCTTAAATGCTCCCAACACTTTACATCCTTCATTCATTCTCTAAAGTTCATCTGCTTCCACTCCAACATTTGCTGCAACAACAGACCCCAAGTATTTAAACTGATCGACCTCCTCAAGTAACTCTCCATTCAGCATGACATTCAACCTCTTACCACTTTCCCTTCTCAAACATCTCATAACCTTACTCTTACCCACATTTATTCTCAACTTCCTTCTCCCACACACCCTTCCAAATTCTGTCACTAATTGGCCAAGCGTCTCCTCTGCGTCTGCAACCAGCACAGAATCATCCACAAACAACAACTGATTTACCTCCCATTCATGGTCATTCTCGTCTATCAGTTTCAATCCTCGTCCAAGCACTCAAGCATTCACCTCTCTCACCACTCCATCAACATTCAAGTTAAACAGCCACGGCGACATCACACATCTCTGTCTATGCCCCACTCTCACTGGAAACCAATCGCTCACTTCATTTCCTATCCTAACACACGCTTTACTACCTTCGTAGAAACTTTTCACTGCTTGCAACAACTTTCCACTAACTCCATATAACCTCATCATATTCCACATTGCTTCCCTATCAACTATATCATACATTTTTCCCAGATCCATAAAGGCAACATATACCTACTTACCTTTTGCTAAATATTTCTGGCACATCTGGCTAACTATAAAAATCTGATTCATACAACCCCTACCTCTTCTAAAACCACCCTGTACTTCTAAGATTGCATTTTCTGTTTTATCCCTAATCCTATTAATCAGTACTCTACCATACACTTTTCCCACCACACTCAACAAACTAATAGCCTTTGAATTACAACACTCATGCAAATCTCCCTTACCCTTATATAGTGGTACGATACATGCACAAACCCAATCTACTGGTACCATTGACAACACAAAACACATATTAAACAATCTCACCAACCATTCAAGTACATTCACACCCCCTTCCTTCAACATCTCAGCTCTCACACCATCCATACCAGATGCTTTTCCTACTCTCGTTTCATCTAGTGCTCTCCTCACATCCTATCTTGTAACCTCTCTCTCATTCTCATCTCCCATCACCGGCACCTCAACACCTGCAACAGCAATTATGTCGACCTCCCTATTATCCTCAACATTCAGTAACCTTTCAAAATATTCCGCCCACCTTTTCCTTGCCTCCACTCTCTTTAACAACCTTCCATTTTCATCTTTCACTCTATCTTCAATTCTCGAATCAGCGTCCCTTACTCTCTTCACTTTTTTCTAAAACTTATTATTCTCTTCATATGAAAAATCCAATCCCTGACCCCACCTCAGGTCAGCTGCCCTCTTTGCCTCACTTAACTTGCGCTTTACTTCCACATTTTTCTCTATATCTTTCATAATTCTCAACACAATTACTCTGCAGCCATTCTTCTAAAGCCCTCTTTTTCTCTTCCACTTTTACCTTCACTCCTTTATTCCACCATTCACTGCCCTTCCTCATGCTGCCTCCAACAAACTTCTTGCCACACACATTACTTGCAATCCCAACAAATTTTCTTTTACTAACTTCCACTCCCCCTCTAAATTACCATTTTCTCTTACTTTCACTTAGTCATATGCCAATTTCATTCTTTCTTGATATTTACTTTTTCCCCCCAGTTTTATTAGCTCTTCAACCCTCACTAGCTCCTTTTTACATCCACCTACTCTATTCCCCCACTCTTTTGCTACAACTAATTTTCCTTCCACCAAATAATGATCAGACATACTGTTAGCCATACCACTAAACACGTACACGTCTTTCAATCTTCCAAAAAAATTTTTAGTTATCAACACATAATCCATTAACACCCTTTCTACCACTCTTCCATTACCCACTCTTACCCCTGTATACATTTTTTTAGCCTTCTTTTTGAAAAAGCTAGAACTTATTACCATCTCTTGTTCAACACACATATCAACCAGTCTCTCACCACTCTCATTTTCACCTGGTACGCCATACTTCCCAATGGCTCCTTCTACCTCGCCAGCGCCTACTCTAGCATTTAGGTCACCCATGACAACTACATAATTCCTTCTACTCAGTCCTTCTACACACCTTGTTAATTCATTCCAGAACTCATTCCGCTCTTCTTCACTTTTCTCACAACGTGGTCCATACGCACTGACAAATGCCACAAATTCCCTATCCAACCTAACCCTTACCCACATTAACTTAGATGATATCTCCTCCCATTGCACTACTTTATCTGTCATCCATTCACTCAGCAATAAAGCCTTATCTTCTTTTGGTCTTTCCCTTTCAATCCCAGACGCTCTACCAAACATTTCACCAAACATCACTTCACCTCTCCCTTTTATCTTTGTCTCACACAAAGCCAATATATCCATCCTTCTATTCCTAAACATACTTCCAATCTCACATCTTTTACTCTCTACCGTACTACATCCATGCACATTCAAACACCCCAAAATTAGAGTGCATGGAGCAGTCCCTCTCCGCCCAGCTCCACCTTTTTGATGTCTCACAGGATTAAAATAAAGGAGAGGTGGTTCCCAGCCTTTACTCCAATAATACATTGGGTTTTTTATTACCACCCAGGTCACCTGATAAAATTAGAAAGCTTAAATTAAAGCTAATAAAACAATGAAAATCATGGTATACTCTAACATATTACATTAAATTACAATTAGAACCACTTTAATTTTGGTATAAAACACTGTTCCTAGAAAAAAATTGTTAAAACTACTAAATCCAATAATGTCCTTCATAATATTAAAACATGGCAACGAAAATGAGTTATTGTATAAAAGAAGTTTTTAGTTTATATAAAGAACTTTAGGATTCTTTGACTTTTGATGAGCCCAGTAAACTATTCCATAACTGTGGACCCCTGGTACTTATTTCCCTTAATCCTATATTAGTGGTAGCTCTTCTGGACAACAGATTATTGGCTTATCTTTTAGCGATCCCTGAAACTAAGTCAACGGTACTAAAATTATACAGACAATTCTAAAATGATTTTTTTTTAATTTTTAGAAACAAAAACGGATACATTAAATGTATATTATTTTTTACTTAAAACCAACCCAGTTCTAGTAAGATAGGAGAGATATGATCATATTTTCTCACCATACCCATGACCAACTGAGCGGTCAGATTTTGAAGGTTTTGTATTACTTTCACTGGTTGTTAAGCACCATTTTATATAGAAGTATGGAATGATATTTAATTCCAACGATTGTACTGCGACTAACCCGGTTCCTAGTTCGAATATATTTTGAAGCTACTGAGATCAATAAGGGTCCCCATAACATTTCTGTGCAGTTCATCAATGTTTTCCGAATGCTATGTGTCTAACAAAGTGCATTCAAAGATTCCTTACAAATACCTCAGATTCGATGATATCTCATTAAAATTTCTGTGATGTTAGCCCCGATTTCGGATGGATAATGCCTGGAGCCTAGAAATAAACATTGTGTTTTACTTGTTTTTAACAATAAGCCATTTATTTGAAAATTAATCTTCACTCTACATGCATAAATGCATAAATGAAAATACAGTGAGTGAACTGAACATCTTGGAAACTTTATTTAAGATATTAGTCTAATCAATAATAATAATAATAATAATAATAATAATAATAATAATAATAATGATACATACATACATACATACATATACCAAGGCACTTCCCCTAATTTTGGGGAGTAACTGACCTCAAACAAATGAAACAAAAAAGAGACCTTTCCTTTCTACGTTCCTCCCAGCCTGAAAAGGGACTCAATCGAGTTCCGCTGGTACTGCTAGGGGTGCCACAGCCCACCCTCCCCCATTATCCACCACATATGAAGCTTCACAACACTGAAACTCCTACTGCTGCTACCTCCGCGGTCATCCAAGGCACCGGAAGAAGCAGCAGGGCCTACCGGAATTGCGTCACAATCGCTCGCCATTCATTCCTATTTCTAGCACGCTCTCTTGCCTGTCACATCTATTCTCCTATCACCCAGAGTTTCCTTCACTCCATCCATCCACTCAAACCTTGGCCTTCCTCTTGTACTTCTCCCATCAACTCTTGCATTCATCACCTTCTTTAGCACACAGCCCTTTTCCATTCTCTCAACATGGCTGAACCACCTCAACACATTCATATCCACTCTAGCTGCTAACTCGTTTCTTACATCCGTTCTTACCCTCACTACTTCGTTCCTAACCCTATCTACTTGAGATACATCAGCCATACTTCTTAGACATTTCATCTCAAACACATTCAATTTCTGTCTCTCCATCACTTTCATTCCCCAAAACTCCGATCCATACATCACAGTTGGTACCATCACTTTTTCATACAGAACTCTCTTTAGATTAATGCCCAACCCTCTATATTTTACTACTCCCTTAAATGCTCCCAACACTTTACATCCTTCATTCATTCTCTAAAGTTCATCTGCTTCCACTCCAACATTTGCTGCAACAACAGACCCCAAGTATTTAAACTGATCGACCTCCTCAAGTAACTCTCCATTCAGCATGACATTCAACCTCTTACCACTTTCCCTTCTCAAACATCTCATAACCTTACTCTTACCCACATTTATTCTCAACTTCCTTCTCCCACACACCCTTCCAAATTCTGTCACTAATTGGCCAAGCGTCTCCTCTGCGTCTGCAACCAGCACAGAATCATCCACAAACAACAACTGATTTACCTCCCATTCATGGTCATTCTCGTCTATCAGTTTCAATCCTCGTCCAAGCACTCAAGCATTCACCTCTCTCACCACTCCATCAACATTCAAGTTAAACAGCCACGGCGACATCACACATCTCTGTCTATGCCCCACTCTCACTGGAAACCAATCGCTCACTTCATTTCCTATCCTAACACACGCTTTACTACCTTCGTAGAAACTTTTCACTGCTTGCAACAACTTTCCACTAACTCCATATAACCTCATCATATTCCACATTGCTTCCCTATCAACTATATCATACATTTTTCCCAGATCCATAAAGGCAACATATACCTACTTACCTTTTGCTAAATATTTCTGGCACATCTGGCTAACTATAAAAATCTGATTCATACAACCCCTACCTCTTCTAAAACCACCCTGTACTTCTAAGATTGCATTTTCTGTTTTATCCCTAATCCTATTAATCAGTACTCTACCATACACTTTTCCCACCACACTCAACAAACTAATAGCCTTTGAATTACAACACTCATGCAAATCTCCCTTACCCTTATATAGTGGTACGATACATGCACAAACCCAATCTACTGGTACCATTGACAACACAAAACACATATTAAACAATCTCACCAACCATTCAAGTACATTCACACCCCCTTCCTTCAACATCTCAGCTCTCACACCATCCATACCAGATGCTTTTCCTACTCTCGTTTCATCTAGTGCTCTCCTCACATCCTATCTTGTAACCTCTCTCTCATTCTCATCTCCCATCACCGGCACCTCAACACCTGCAACAGCAATTATGTCGACCTCCCTATTATCCTCAACATTCAGTAACCTTTCAAAATATTCCGCCCACCTTTTCCTTGCCTCCACTCTCTTTAACAACCTTCCATTTTCATCTTTCACTCTATCTTCAATTCTCGAATCAGCGTCCCTTACTCTCTTCACTTTTTTCTAAAACTTATTATTCTCTTCATATGAAAAATCCAATCCCTGACCCCACCTCAGGTCAGCTGCCCTCTTTGCCTCACTTAACTTGCGCTTTACTTCCACATTTTTCTCTATATCTTTCATAATTCTCAACACAATTACTCTGCAGCCATTCTTCTAAAGCCCTCTTTTTCTCTTCCACTTTTACCTTCACTCCTTTATTCCACCATTCACTGCCCTTCCTCATGCTGCCTCCAACAAACTTCTTGCCACACACATTACTTGCAATCCCAACAAATTTTCTTTTACTAACTTCCACTCCCCCTCTAAATTACCATTTTCTCTTACTTTCACTTAGTCATATGCCAATTTCATTCTTTCTTGATATTTACTTTTTCCCCCCAGTTTTATTAGCTCTTCAACCCTCACTAGCTCCTTTTTACATCCACCTACTCTATTCCCCCACTCTTTTGCTACAACTAATTTTCCTTCCACCAAATAATGATCAGACATACTGTTAGCCATACCACTAAACACGTACACGTCTTTCAATCTTCCAAAAAAATTTTTAGTTATCAACACATAATCCATTAACACCCTTTCTACCACTCTTCCATTACCCACTCTTACCCCTGTATACATTTTTTTAGCCTTCTTTTTGAAAAAGCTAGAACTTATTACCATCTCTTGTTCAACACACATATCAACCAGTCTCTCACCACTCTCATTTTCACCTGGTACGCCATACTTCCCAATGGCTCCTTCTACCTCGCCAGCGCCTACTCTAGCATTTAGGTCACCCATGACAACTACATAATTCCTTCTACTCAGTCCTTCTACACACCTTGTTAATTCATTCCAGAACTCATTCCGCTCTTCTTCACTTTTCTCACAACGTGGTCCATACGCACTGACAAATGCCACAAATTCCCTATCCAACCTAACCCTTACCCACATTAACTTAGATGATATCTCCTCCCATTGCACTACTTTATCTGTCATCCATTCACTCAGCAATAAAGCCTTATCTTCTTTTGGTCTTTCCCTTTCAATCCCAGACGCTCTACCAAACATTTCACCAAACATCACTTCACCTCTCCCTTTTATCTTTGTCTCACACAAAGCCAATATATCCATCCTTCTATTCCTAAACATACTTCCAATCTCACATCTTTTACTCTCTACCGTACTACATCCATGCACATTCAAACACCCCAAAATTAGAGTGCATGGAGCAGTCCCTCTCCGCCCAGCTCCACCTTTTTGATGTCTCACAGGATTAAAATAAAGGAGAGGTGGTTCCCAGCCTTTACTCCAATAATACATTGGGTTTTTTATTACCACCCAGGTCACCTGATAAAATTAGAAAGCTTAAATTAAAGCTAATAAAACAATGAAAATCATGGTATACTCTAACATATTACATTAAATTACAATTAGAACCACTTTAATTTTGGTATAAAACACTGTTCCTAGAAAAAAATTGTTAAAACTACTAAATCCAATAATGTCCTTCATAATATTAAAACATGGCAACGAAAATGAGTTATTGTATAAAAGAAGTTTTTAGTTTATATAAAGAACTTTAGGATTCTTTGACTTTTGATGAGCCCAGTAAACTATTCCATAACTGTGGACCCCTGGTACTTATTTCCCTTAATCCTATATTAGTGGTAGCTCTTCTGGACAACAGATTATTGGCTTATCTTTTAGCGATCCCTGAAACTAAGTCAACGGTACTTAAAATTATACAGACAATTCTAAAATGATTTTTTTTTTATTTTTAGAAACAAAAACGGATACATTAAATGTATATTATTTTTTACTTAAAACCAACCCAGTTCTAGTAAGATAGGAGAGATATGATCATATTTTCTCACCATACCCATGACCAACTGAGCGGTCAGATTTTGAAGGTTTTGTATTACTTTCACTGGTTATTAAGCACCATTTTATATAGAAGTATGGAATGATATTTAATTCCAACGATTGTACTGCGACTAACCCGGTTCCTAGTTCGAATATATTTTGAAGCTACTGAGATCAATAAGGGTCCCAATAACATTTCTGTGCAGTTCATCAATGTTTTCCGAATGCTATGTGTCTAACAAAGTGCATTCAAAGATTCCTTACAAATACCTCAGATTCGATGATATCTCATTAAAATTTCTGTGATGTTAGCCCCGATTTCGGATGGATAATGCCTGTAGCCTAGAAATAAACATTGTGTTTTACTTGTTTTTAACAATAAGCCATTTATTTGAAAATTAATCTTCACTCTACATAAAATCGCCTCAGCTTTGCTGACTGAATCTCCCAAATTATCGATATACCCATCAAATATTACCTCAGTGTCATCAGCATATTGAACGATCAAACAGTTATTCAAAAACAATCAAATAATTCACATAGATGTTAAATAAAATTGGTCCTAGGATAGGACCTTGAGGTACGCCAGATCCCATGTTTTAGGGAGCTAGAGACAACATATCGAGTCTGGTAGATTGTAGTCGATTACGCCATTATCCTGTGAACAGGGATGGATCAATATACTGTCTGACATTTATCGAGCAAAATTTCATGGTTCACAGTATCATGCGCTTCCGACAGATCGAGAAGCAGTAAAAGGGAAATTATTTTCATGTATATGTTACCACAGATTTTATTTCATAGTGCAGTCTGAGTTTATAATTTTGGTCGAAAGCCATGTTAACTCTTAGAAATGAGGTGTATGTTTTCTAAGTATTCAGTTAACTGATATGTCAGGTGTTTATATATATATATATATATATATATATATATATATATATATATATATATATATATATATATATATATATATATATATATATATATATATATATGTGTGTGTGTGTGTGTGTATATATATATACACACACACAGACACACACACATATATATATATATATATATATATATATATATATATATATATATATATATGTGTGTGTGTGTGTAATTTGTATATATATATATATATATATATATATATATATATATATATATATATATATATATATATATATATATATATATATATATATATATATATATATATGTAATTTGTATATATATATATATATATATATATATATATATATATATATATATATATATATATATATATATATGTATATATATATATATATATATATATATATGTAATTTGTATATATATATATATATATAAATATATATATATATATATATATATATATATATATATATATATATATATATATATATATATATATAAAACGCATTTTGAGTGAAGCGAAAAATCTATTTTTGGGTGAGGTAGCCATGTCGTTCTGATGGAAGTTTCAGTAATTAGTAGCTTCCTAGGTTATATTTGACTACAGTGATATATCCCAGAGAATATACCAAAGGTATCCAGAATTCTAACTCCTGGAGCGAATATCCCTTGAAAATTTTAATAAGGGATATCGCATAAAATCAGAGGAAGTATTCTTGACACGTCTCATAGCTCTCTACACCACTAATAGCGTTTTCGCTTCGAGGGGAAAAATTGGCAAAAATATAGGAGAGCTGTTATTAAGGCATCGCTCCTACTGTACTGTAAATAGGCGCCACCCCACCGCCTCGTGGCGCCATCTAGCCATTCTTTATAGCTTTGTAGGTGTAACAGATACAGTATATTAGTGAGGGAATCGTTATCCTTTGTCAAAAGGAGGGCGGGTCCATCAGGACGACATGGCTACCTCACTCAAAAATAGATTATTCGCTTTGCTCAAATTTCGTTTTTTGGGCTCAGGCCATGTAGTGCTGATGGAAGTTTACCAGAGCATTAATGTATCTGTGGATTTTCAATAGTGCCGTTCATCTTGAGATAAGCTTTCTTTTTGGCCCTCAGGACCTAGAGACACTTGACGTTACCGTTATAAACGTCATTCAGCTGATCATATTGGATGTCAGTGCTTCCTGCCCCCTACAGGGAAGAGTCTGAGTAGAGTTTAGGAAAAAACCGAGGATTGTGAGTTGAAGGAACAGACTAACAAACAGATTGTATATTAGTGTCGTCATATAGGTAAAGCATAGATTGTACTTAGATGGAATTGATCTGTGTAGGTTACTGAAGAATCTTTCAAGTCTGGATGTTGATAGAGACAGACAGGTTTATACGCATGTAGGAAACCTTAGTTCAGTAAGATTGACAGTTTAGTACAATAAGACCTTACCTGGTTCCTCAAAAACAGTAATAATCTCAGTTCCTGGTGTTTTCCTAGATAATAGTAGGATCAAAAGATGCTCTGACATATATATATATATATATATATATATATATATATATATATATATATATATATATATATATATATATATATATATATATATATATATATATATATATATATATATATATATATATATATATATATATATATATATAAAGTTTAGAATATTTGGGGCGAAATGAGACGCAAAGATTTCTACTATTGTTTAATACAAAAGTAAAAATAAAAATCAAGGTTGTAACAATCAATTACAATTTCAGTTTATGCTCAGTGAATCTGCATAGGAGCATAATTGGTAATAACAGAAATAAATAAAGTTTCACCTGAAAAAGGGAACACAGGCCACTCTATGGGAAATATATAAATATCTCACTATGTATTCTGTTTTTACAAGGAACACTATGCATATAAATATGCATGGCACATGTGTTGGTCTATTACGCTGAATGTCACTTGTGTAGTTAGAACAGTCTAATAGTGTCGACAATAGACACATTACTCACATGATATACCTTAAGAGTCTAACATGTACACCCTTCACTATAAAGTCCCAAACAGTGCACTGTTCTTTGCAGAGGTCAGGTGGCAGGTTTCAGAACACTACCTGCTGCCACCATGAAATGTTTGATTTCCTGTAGTTGCTTCGCGTAGTGTTTGAAGAAGACTCTTGATGACTTCCATCCAGTATAAGCGCGAAGGCTTTTAAACGATGTAGTCTGAAAGAAATTAAGGGATGAGGCGACTTTCCTCGGATCATGACCTGCGGGTGTGCGGTCTGGATCCGCTCTGCGAATAAAATAGGTGATTTTCGCCCTTATCTGTTTCAAGGATAACGCTGAACCTGATATTTCTCCCCTGAAAAGCAGACCTCCCTTAAAATCTGAAGTTCGACAAAGA
Organism: Palaemon carinicauda; assembly: GCF_036898095.1. NCBI lineage: Eukaryota > Metazoa > Arthropoda > Malacostraca > Decapoda > Palaemonidae > Palaemon > Palaemon carinicauda. Next base: position 51,024,646 of record NC_090747.1, on the reverse strand, counting down.
TAGACCTTTAGGCCTTCCACTGGGCAGAGGGATGCTTCTTCCTTCAGATGGCAGATTCTCCAGGGACCCCATATCTTAGGGGGCAGCTCGTTCTTGGCGAGAAACGGTGGGTCCAGAAAAAGGTTAAGTTCTCCGCAGTCTGTGAACTGAATGTGACCCTCATCCCTCGAGAGGGCCACTATTTCGCTGACTCTGGCTCCTGAGGCTAGTGCAAATAAGAATATCACCTTTTGAGTCAAGTCCTTTAGTGAACATTCTTCATTGTTCAGAGTTGATGCTAAGTGAAAAACCTTGTGCAGAGACCATGAAATGGGCTTAGGAGGGGCTGTGGGCCGAAGTTTAGCACAGGCTTTGGGAATCTTGTTGAAGATTTTGCTAGAGAAGTCTACCTGGAAGGCATAAAGCACTGGTCTGGATAGGGTGGATTTGCACGTAGTGATCGTATTGGCTGATAGACCTTGTTCATGGAGATGGATGAAGAAGGAAAGGCAAAAATCCATAGAAATCTCCTTAGGTTTCTTTGCCTTGACGAAGGCGACCCATTTCTCCCAGGAACACTCATATTGTCTTCTTGTTGACTTCGACTTGTACTCTTCTAAGAAGTCGATACTGTCTTTTGAAATCCCGAACATTTTCTTGACTGCCAAGGTAAGAAAATCATGAGATGGAGGTTCTAAGACTTCAGTGATGAAGCGGAGACAATCAATATCTGCACTTGCTGAGACAGAACTGGGTTCGGCAACAGGATCAGCTTCAGGTGTAGTTCCATTACCAGGGGGAACCAGACACTGTTGGGCCATTTGTGGGCCAGTATTGCTGCTGTCCCGCGGAAGGATCTCAGCTTGTCGAGGACTTTCGGCAGAAGGTTGGTTGTAGGGAACAGGTAGATCTTGGACCATCTGTTCCAGTCTATAGACATCGCGCCCGTTGCTACCTCTAGGGGATCCTCGTACCAAGCTACGTACCGGGGTAGCTTCTTGTTGTCGCTTGTTGCGAAGAGGTCTATCTGCAGTCCTGGGACTTTGCGTAAGATGAAGGAGAAAGATCTTGCGTCTAGGGACCAATCCGACTCTACTGGGTTGAACCTGGAAAGAGCATCCGCTGTCACATTGCGGAATCCTTGAAGGTGGACTGCTGACAAGTGCCATCTCTTCTTCTCTGCTAAACGGAGGATGGCCAGTATTACCTGATTCAGATGAGGCGATCTTGAGCCCTGTCGAATGAGGCATCTCATTACAACCTCGCTGTCTAGGACCAGGTGAATGTGGATCGAGCAGCGAAGTTTCAGTTTTTTCAGCGAGAGAAAAACTGCCATGGCTTCCAGAAAGTTGATGTGGAAGGTTCGCAAGAGAGGAGACCAGGTTTCTTGGACTTTCCGATGATGAAAATGGCCTCCCCACCCTTCTCTTGAGGCATCCATGTGAACGGTGGCTGATGGTGGAGGTGGTTACAAGGGTACCTTCTTCTTTAGGTTCTTGACCTCCGACCATGGCTTGAGTAGGGATCGCAGACGATTCGGTACGGGCTTCTTTAGATCTCTTCAAGCATTTGTTGCGTATTTTCTCCAAACTCCTGATGCATCTTTTAATTGTGCTCTCAACACTGGATCTGCCACTGAGGCAAACTGTAGGGACCCCAACATGCACTCCTGTTGGCTTCTTGATATCCAAGCGGATTGAAGCAGTCTCTTGAACGATCCCGCTATCTCTTTCCTCTTCTTTGATGGAATGGAAGGGCAGTGTAACTGTAAGTCCCAGTGGACACCCAGCCACTGGAACTTCTGAGCTGGAGAAAGACGAGACTTTTCCAAGTTGATCTTGAATCCCAGGTGTTCCAGGAACTGGATCACTTTCTTGGAGGCTTGTGTGCAATCCTCCTTAGATGCTGCCCACGCCAGTCAGTCGTCCAGGTAGGCTGCTACCTGGATTTCCTTTAGGCGTAGTTGATGAATGACTGCATTTGCAAGCTTGGTGAATACCCTTGGGGCTATGTTTAAGCCGAAGGGCATGGCTCTGAAGACGTATTGTCTTTTCTGCCACTTGAACTCTAGGTAGGGGGAAACCTGACGGTTGATTGATATGTGCCAGTACGCATCCATCATGTCTATGGAGACTGTGAATGCCTGTTTGGGCAAAAGGGTCCTTATGTGTTGAAGCATCAGCATTCTGAACTTGTAGTTCACTATGAACTTGTTGAGTGGTGATAGGTCCAGAATGACTCTGAGCTTTTCCGAGTGTTTTTTCGGAACACAAAATAGCCTTCCTTGGAATTTGATGGACTTCGCCGATCTTATAACCCTCTTGTTTAAGAGTTCCTGAACATATTCTTCCAATATGGGGGTTGAGTGTTGGAAGAATTGGGGGAAGTTGGCCACGTCCACGTCCACCTCTGTTGTCCCTGCCTCTAGAGGGGTGCTTAGAGGATCCTCGAAAGGAACCTCGAGACTTCGGCCTGAAAGTCGTTGACTGCCTTTCAAAAGCTGGGGTGAACGCGGGCGACTATGTCGCCACCGTCTGGGGAACCAGCTGTAGGTGGTGGTTGGCTGTGCTACAGTTTGTTGCACCGTGGCCATGGGAAGCTTTTGTTGTCTAGGACGAGAGGGCACTCTTGGTCGTTTCGTCTTCCTTTTTGGCTGGGGACCCTCGTCAGCGGAAGACTTCCTTTTGGAGGACAAGCCCCACTTGGAGAGGAGATTCCTATTCTCCGAAGTGGCTTTGTCCTCAACCTCTTTGACCACTTTGCTTGGTAAAAGGTCTTTTCCCCAGATGTTGGAAGCTATCAGCTTCCTCGGTTCGTGCCTCACTGTAGCCGAGGCGAACACGAACTCTCTGCAAGCCCTATGGGCTTTGATAAAGTTGAACAGGTCTTTGGTGACCGTCGCCAAATGAGCCTTGGTTTCCGATATGCTTGCCATCGTTTCTAGTCCCGTCTGCAGAGACATAGAAGCGCAAGACGTTCTTTTGTTTCCTGCTCCCTGCGCAGGAGAAAGTCCGACAGCTTGGGAAGGTCTTCGCCGAACTGACGTCCGGCAATGTCTGTCTCCAGCTTCCCCACTGTGAAAGTGTTATGCACATCTTTCCAGTCCTTATCATCCGATGGAAAAGCAAGGGAGAAGGGTCTACACTCTTCGAGTGTAGGACAAGGTTTCCCTGCCTCCACTGCCTTCAAGGCAGCCTTAAACCCTTTGTCCATAAAGGGAAAGGAACGAGAGGGATCAGCAACAAAGGAAGGGTGCTTTTTGCTGAGAGCCAGCACCTTGGAATCAGTGAAGTCCCTCTCTTTCAAGGTGTTTGAGAACAAGACCTGGGCCTTGGGGAGGTAAAAAACGATGACCTCTTTTGGCTCTGTCTCCTCTTTGGACGAAGGCTCCATCCTGAGACAGACATAGCAATCCGGATAGGCCCCTTTGCTGGGCCAGAACTCTACATCGTCCACTGGGACTGTGCCCAGTTTCTCGGAGAGGAAGATCTTCCCCCCTGACATCGGCATATGCTCAGCATATCTCCAAGGAGGGACGTCAGAGGGAGCAGGAAGGTCCTTGATGTTTAGCTTCTTCGGGGCTAAACGCGTCGCCACGAGCTGGTCATCTCCGTCCGAAGAGAAGCCTCCTTCTCCGACGACTTCTTTTGCATGACCTGGAACATGGAAAGAAGAGAGTGCTGCGTGCTCGTGATCGAATGCAATTGGGGGGCAGAAGAAAAGGTCGAAGGCGCCGGTTCAGCCACCGTCGCAGAAGAAACCGAAATCGTTTCGGCTTTCTCGGTCTCGCCTTCAGTGGGTACTTCATTCTCCTGTTCCAATTCTTCAACAAGGAGATTATGCTTGGTCTCCTCTGAGAACCCCGACATGTTGTCCTCAAGCTGGATGCCCTGTAAGGCATCCGAAACGACAGATTCTATCGGAATCTGGACGAGGGGAATCTCAGGTTGAGCCTGGGGAATGATTGCATCCGCAGATGCCCTAGGGAACAGACAAGCCCTCACCTTCTCATGAGGAAGATATGGGCCAGAGGTGTCTTTCTGAAAACCCCTGACCCATTTGCGCAGCGTCTCTCTTGCTGGATCCCTAGACTCTGTAGACTTTTGATCATCAAAAGCCTCTTTAACCAGTTTGTCACAACCAGTACATACCTGTGGGTCCCAGTATCTAAGAGATTCCTTCGTGACTGCACAGCAAGCGTGGGCCCTGCACATGTCATGGCCGCAAAAGTTCCTACTGCGGAATCTGCAGAAGTTGTTCCCGCAATCAGGATGCTCCTCCTGTAAAGAAAGAAAAGCATTTAAGTATTCAGTGAAATTCTCAAATTTCATTATACATATTTATTCAAAAATATATAGCTTAGGATAGGGCAAGCTAGATGAAGAAAAAGACACCTACTCTGTCTCCTGTCCAGCCCATTGCTGTGACCTCCCTCAATATTGAGTACTAAATTCTTAATGAATTTAGGAAGAATACCCTTGGATATAAGGTGTCTTCTTAACACTGTCTTCTTTATTCAATATTGGGGAATTGGTAATGGTTGTTAACCCTTAGAAAGACAGAGAGAATCGCTCTCTTAATTGTGATGGTCTCACAATGGGCTGCCCATGAGCACCGTGTAGGCTAGAAAAAATTTTGTATTGGCTATGGCAATGACTGCTGGCGGTATGCCGCCAGTACTGCCGTGCCGGCCGGCACATGCCGGTGTGTTCTGGGCTATAGAAGGCAAGCACTGCCTTCAGGGTGATGGGGAGCAGGTCGCCGGCAGTTGCTCTGTCGCCGGCAGCCAGAGGGACCTTCTATCAACATAGTTGCCGGCGGCCGGTCAGAGCATGCCTATTGCCTTTGGTCGTCGATCAACGGCGCCCATGGCAAGTGGCAGCAGAGCTAACTGCCGGCAGGCGTCCAACATGGTTGCCAGCGGCTGTAAGCTGCCGGCAGTTGGCCCAGAATGAGGAGAGGCAAAGGACAAGAAGGGTGGAGGAAGGCAAAGGCTCAGCCTTGCCGGCCTACATCCGGAATGAGGGTTCAAATGGAAGGGGGAATTAGATTCAGGCTTCCATTCGATCATATCCTATCCATATTGGTAGCATGAATATGGAAGGCAGACCAAGGGAGGGCTGAAGAACACTCAAAGACTGATGGGGGCTCCTGCCTGCAGCCGGCTCAGCCGGCGGCATGCAGGAGACCCCAGACCAATCCTACAGACTACCCATAGGGTCGAATGTAGAAAAGCGGCCAAGGTATGTGAAGGCTAGGCCAACACAAAAAGGACAGCAGGGGAGGGGAAAAGGTCCTATAGGTGAGGTAATACCCGAAGGTACTACCTACCTTGGCGATTCTGATCCTATAGAAGACAAGCTCATGGTAGTGGAATTCAATCCCCAGGTTGGGTTATTCTAGGAGAGAAGGCGACTCCCAGGACGCAAACTCAAAGGGAACGGAATCTCGTACCAGAGATCTTCGGCAGGGGAAGAATTCAATTCTTCAGCTGAAGATCTACCGGCACAGGACTGTCTGGTAGGCCAAGAGGGGGAATTGTCATACAAAAACCTCCCGGGTAAGGCCAAGGGAAACATTTCAACAGACGGACGGATGCCGAACGCAGACAAACTACTCTGATGTCCCGTTCTAGGCTCGAAACCGACTCAGTGGTTAAGAGAAAGAAACGGGATGTCTCAGTAAAGATTGGCCAGAACTCAGTTCAGGGCAAATCTAACTGAGGGTAGCTTAGGCTAGTCAGAGGGAGAGGAATTGCTCTTAAATCCCACTAGGAGATTGGTATTGGCTTGAAAGGTATAGGAGGTGTCAGTCTCCCCTTAAAAGGCAATACAAGAGCAATTGGGGACATGTATGAAAGTATACTAAAGCCCCTAGGCTGGTAGCCTAGGAGCAGTGAGCATCGTTCACCGAAACTCTCTCGTATATTATCTTGGAAGAGGAAAATTGAATGCAGTAATATCCTAAATGTATAAAATATTGCCTGAGCTTCAGTAAAACTTTACCAGGAAGGTTATATCATGCATGAAGTGTGAAGGTGCCTAAGCTAGGAAGCCTAGCACTCGTGAGGCTCAAAATATTTAGCCAAATTCGCGACAACAAGGACATAATATAAAAATCCCTAGCTAAATTGCTAAATAGCTAAAGTTAAGAAGCAAGCGATGCCGGGAAAGTCGTTCTTGGCTAACTAAATGTACAAAAGAACGACCACGTCCATGACGCCATCCGGCTGGCAACAGCTCTTGTTACGTTAGTTACGATCTCAATCGAAGAGTAAAACTGGCAAGAGCTTACATTTACACAATTCAAAGATATTACTTAACTTTCCAGAGGCAGATGAAGCTGGTGAAGACATCATAGCAGCGAAATAAATCCAAAATAGCGAGAGATAACACAGGATAAACACCGGTCAGCAAAGCTACAAGGGAAAGATTGGCTAGATGGCTCCACGAGGCAGCGGGGTGGTGCCTATTTACAGTACAGTAGGAGCGTTGCCTTAATAACGGCTCTCCTATATTCTTGCTACTTTTTCCCCTCGAAGCGAAAACGCTATTAGGGGTGTAGATAACTATGAGACGTGTCAAGAATACGTCCTCTGATTTTGTGCGATATCCCTTATTAAAAATCTTCAAGGGATATTCGCTCCAAGAAATGGCCTGTTATTGAAAATTCCCGCTTTTAAAATAAGGAACAACATTGGGATTTTTCCAAGATTCTGGGTAGACATTAGTTACGAGAGATGTACTACTACTACTACTACTACTAATAATAATAATAATAGTAATAATAATAATAACAATTTAAATAATAATAATAATAATAATAATAATAATAATAATAATAATAATAATAATAATAATAATAATAAAGCTTTTAGGGTTTGATGAAAATCGTTAAACTTTCGATAATAGTCCACCCTAGTGATTAAACGAAGCTTTGCCAGCTTTTATCAATTTCGAAATGTTTATTGCATAGTTTTCTTCATATAAAAACGCGGATGATCTCGAAAACTGAGAGGCTTGATGATATCTGTATTTGACAGTTCTTTATGTCATCAACTTTCCAATATATTTCTTCTGACTTCATGGTGAAGTAAGGAAAATAGTCCAATTTTTCTTAGGTCACAAGTATTTAATTTTTTTTTTTATTGTTCATGGATATATTTTGATTTTTTAAATCGAAAATTCAAAATTTTTCTGTGCTTTCCTAGGAAAGTTCACGATGATTTATTGAGGAAATATGTTCATTGTTAAAATGCAATAATAAACTAAATGTATATCAAACTTGATCAAAGGATGAAACTAATAAAAACAACAGCATCTGTTATGAAAAAAAGAATCTAGAGTGGCGGACACATATACAATGTAGCTCAACGTGTATCTTTGTAGATTATTGTATAATACTTTTTCTTTTATTAAAAGTGTTTTTGCATATGATGAAACTTCATTGTCAGGTACTGAAGAGATGCAAAAGAGTTTTAACATATAGACATTTTAATGTATATTGAATATTTAGTTTATATTATATTGGAAAACAATAAGGAACTTCATCTTACATCTAGATAAAATATTTAAATGAATACAATAATGAACTTGCAGTTCTGTTTCGAGACACAGTTTAATAGGCATGCTCGCATCCATATTTATATACACTCACACACACTGTAACACACTAACTCAAATTTTGAAAAAAGAGAAATATATTTTAAAATCACCCAAATCATAGTAGGTTGGTATTCATTGGAAAGGTCTTAATGAAAGTTTTCCAATATATATTAACAAGTTAAGGTTTGTGTGCTCTTGCAAGATTTGGTACATCAGAAGTTTTGTTGAATTCACGACTGGGACTGAAAGGGTTAATGTTCGACTATAGAAAGTTCCTCTTCTTAATGTTATATATTATATATATATACAGTATATACATATATATTGTATATATGCATTTATATATATATATATATATATATATATATATATATATATATATATATATATATATATATATATATATATATATACATATATATATATATATATATATATATATATATATATATATATATATATATATATATATATATATATATATATACATATATGTATATATATATATATATATATATATATATATATATATATATATATATATATATATATATATACTGTATGTATATATAAAGTATATATATATATATATATATATATATATATATATATATATATATATATATATATATATATATATATACATACATATATACATACATATATACGTATATATATATGTATATATATATATATATATATATATATATATATATATATATATATATATATATACATATTGGAGTAAGGAGACGCGTTCTGTTTTTTTCCATTCATTTATTTGCGCCGACGTTTCGTATCAGCTTGATACATTTTCCAGGCTGAAACGATTACAAGTTAATTGTGTATAAGTAAAAAGATACACACAACGTTTACCAACACCAAAATTAAAAAGCTTTTTAATAAATTAAGAATAAAAACAGAGTAAAAACAGAAACACAGAATAACAGTGAAAGGGCTTGGAGCGAATATAGAGAAACAAATTAATTCAATAATAATTATAATAATAATAATAATAGAACGATATATAATAATAATGATAATAATAGTAATAATAATAATAATAATAATAATAATAATAATAACAATAATAATAAAACGAACAAGACACCTACCCACAGCGGTAGCGTAAGGAGAACTGACATGAAAAATTGTTATGGAAGGGAGTATAAACAAAACAACAGGTAATTAGGCAATAAACAATTGGGTGGAAGACGACTGGTGGTTAAGAGAAGGTACAGTTAGCTTAATCATTATTGATTCAAGGGTGGTTAGTTCGTCTATATGTCGGGTTTTTCCTATTATATTAAAATGACTGGTATCTATGTGTGTTTTGCAACTTTTACTGTGATTTCTTATGTTAGATTGTTCTGGATTTGATAGTCGACAACCCGTTCTATAGCTAATTCCCTGATGAGAGGAAATTCGGACTTTTAGCAGCCTCCTGGTGCAACCGATGTAAGTGCCAAGATCACATCTGGGACAATTATACTTATAAACGACACCGGAGGCAAACAGGGGGCTGATCTTATCCTTGACTTGGAAGAGTGAGCCGATAGTTCGGGGGTTTATTGGAATTAGTTTTAAATTAAGGGCAGGCAATTGCTCACTGAATAGGTTAATGCATTTTTTCCTAAATTTATTATTATGGAGAAAGGGAAATCTAGCAAACATACGGAGCTTGGGGACATTGTGGACTATTGGGGTTGGATTGAATTTCAGATTAAGTAGCTTATTAAGGGATCTATGAAAAATTGCTGGAGGGAAATAATTATCCTTAAAGTAATCAGCAAGGAAAGTCACTTCAGTATGAAAGGTAGACCAGCTTGATGTCAGATTAATGGCTCTATGGAGGAGAGTTGACACGGAATTCAGTTTAAAGTTAAAAAAAACATGAGCTATAAAAATTGGTCCCCAGGCCAGTAAAGGTGCTCTTTTTATAGCTCATGTTTTTTTAACTTTCTCCATAATAATAAATTTAGGAAAAAATGCATTAACCTATTCAGTGAGCAATTGCCTGCCCTTAATTTAAAACTAATTCCAATAAACCCCCGAACTATCGGCTCACTCTTCCAAGTCAAGGATAAGATCAGCCCCCTGTTTGCCTCCGGTGTCGTTTATAAGTATAATTGTCCCAGATGTGATCTTGGCACTTACATCGGTTGCACCAGGAGGCTGCTAAAAGTCCGAATTTCCTCTCATCAGGGAATTAGCTATAGAACGGGTTGTCGACTATCAAATCCAGAACAATCTAACATAAGAAATCACAGTAAAAGTTGCAATACACACATAGATACCAGTCATTTTAATATAATAGGAAAAACCCGACATATAGACGAACTAACCACCCTTGAATCAATAATGATTAAGCTAACTGTACCTTCTCTTAACCACCAGTCGTCTTCCACCCAATTGTTTATTGCCTAATTACCTGTTGTTTTGTTTATACTCCCTTCCATAACAATTTTTCATGTCAGTTCTCCTTACGCTACCGCTGTGGGTAGGTGTCTTGTTCGTTTTATTATTATTGTTATTATTATTATTATTATTATTATTATTATTATTATTATTATTATTATTATTATTATCATTATTATTATATATCTTTCTATTATTATTATTATTATTATTATTATTATTATTGAATTAATTTGTTTCTCTATATTCGCTCCAAGCCCTTTCACTGTTATTCTGTGTTTCTGTTTTTACTCTGTTTTTATTCTTAATTTATTAAAAAGCTTTTTAATTTTGGTGTTGGTAAACGTTGTGTGTATCTTTTTGCTTATACACAATTAACTTGTAATCGTTTCAGCCTGGAAAATGTATCAAGCTGATACGAAACGTCGGCGCAAATAAATGAATGGAAAAAAACAGAACGCGTCTCCTTACTCCAACATGTTTATGCTTGAGTAATTGCTCCTGTCTCCATACTTATATATATATATATATATATATATATATATATATATATATATATATATATATATATATATATATATATATATATATATATATATATATATATATATATATATATATATATATATATATATATATATATATATATATATATATATATACATAGTATATGTCAACGCATATGTTCTTTACCTAATGGGCAAGATGGGTGAAAGTTCCAAATAATTTTTAGAAGTAATTTTTTAAAACAATTTTTGTACGTAAAGTGAAATTGTTGTAAAGTCGTAAGATGATTGCAATATTATCTCTTTAATCAACAGATGATTTACTCAAGACGTTATTGCGAAATACGCTATAGTTTGAAGTGATAAAACATATGAAGGGCGAAATTGCTCAAAAAGTTTAAACGAAGTTTAGTTTCGTGAGGAAATGATACATTCAAATAAACTTTGAATCCTAAACGTATTTTAATTTTAGGTACAAAATTATTGAGTTTCTTTAATAAGGGGTGGAGCTATGTTTAAAGTCATCCTCGTGAACAGACCCTATCTGTATTGACTTTGGTACAGCCATCACTCCAAACAAAGTCATCAAGATTGATCATTATGTTGCCTCAAATTAATGGGATTTTTCCAAGGTTCTGGACATTCACCAACTTTTCCATAATGACTCAAATAACGTACCAGAGTCCTATTGTACCAACCACAGTTTTTTTGCGAAGCTTCTGAGCCGTATCACACTCTTTTCGGCATCAATGTGTTCTTCAGTCCAGACTGAAAACTAAAAACTCATGATGTGAATGAAACTTACTTTCAAGTGTAAAATGATATTCAAGTAAAATTACCATAACATATTTCCACAAATAAACAAAAAAACTCTGCAATCTAATAAATCTTAAAAGTATTCTGCCATAAAAATTTTCATGAGTACAAAACATTATGTTTGCCTACTATACCAATATAGAATTTGAACCTCCAACCCTGATAAGATCAGTTTAATTCTACTATTTATTCTGTTCTATCTACGTCCTGTTACCTGAATATTAAAAAAGCTGTAAGTAAGAGTACAAGAAAATAAAAGAACAAATACAAGGATCTTGTGTATAGCAAGATATATGAGCAATCCTTATATATCGTTCTCGGAGGGATAAACTGGTGACATCATTAACGAAAAATTTTAAGTTTAAATTTTCATCAATTCTTGGTGATATATGCAGTTATGAAATAAGAATGCAAGGAAATAACAGATTTTTTATCCGTTTTTTGTTAATGATAATCTTAAAATTGTATATAAGGGGAGAGCATTTGGGAAAACTACCTTTGAGAAATTTTCCAAGCCCACTTTGAGATGACTTTGGATTTGTTAATCAGCATGAAATTATTAGTTTTCCTTTGATACCAAATTCATCAATATAGTATTATTTTGGAGTTTGGTAATTTTGGGAATTTTTACTAGATCATGATGGTTATTAATATTGCTAATGATATACGAATACGTCTCTCCTATGACTTTTCGTTCGAGGCTTGAATTGAAATCCAACAAATACTGTGTTTTGAATTTTGAGAATATTAGGAGGAAATTCTTGGTAATCGGGTTCATGATATCATTATTCTTTCTTTTACACATGATAATGTTCAGTCGGATTCTTACGATGTGGGATCTATGTATTTTCTTTTAGAGCACTTAAGTTTTTCATTGCGTCTCTATATAATTATTGTAATTATTAAAGCTTTATTAGAAAGAACTCATATTTTGTACTTTTATAAGATTACCCTAAAATCACTGATCATGGTTTAAAAAAAAAAAAAAAGAAATTGAAACTTTCTCTTCGAAATGTTGTTGTCAGGCAGCATCATGTTTTACTGAAAAGCAACAATTTACTATTGTTCGTTAAGGTATTTCTTTTTTTTTTCTTTCTTTGTTTACTGACATATGAAGCTTTTTACAGGAAGCAGATGACTGAAAATGTTCATATTCATTTCTGCTGGAAAAAAAGACAAATGCTTAAAGTTTTCAATTGTAACTGCGTGATATGAAACCATAAATAGTATTTTTGGATAAATTTTAGTATTCTTGTTAAGTGCTCATTTTTTTTTTTCAAAGAGTGTTTGACTGAAAGTATCTGAGAGATAGAGTTAGTACTAGAAACAAACTTTGTGTCATAAGTCACTTTACTAGAGATCACACCGTCTATGCAGATTTGTGGGAAGTTAATTGACACACCGTATTCTAAAACAAGAATAACTACTTTATTTAAATCGGGTTCATAGATTCTTCAGGGGCCTAAAATACAGATTAATTTTTTGAGGATTTTTATTCCATCGTGAATTTGATATATACTTTTAGTGTGAAGCACTTCCAAGCTAATCTATACTCACACCACATGCCTGTGTGTATGCCATATATATATAAATATATATATATATATATATATATATATATATATATATATATATATATATATATATATATATATATATATATATATATATATATATATATATATA
>NC_090747.1:51006637-51009137 GCF_036898095.1 Palaemon carinicauda | reverse complement strand
AAAAATTTTGGTGATCGTATCTTCTGTCTCAGAGTAAAAAAAAAATACACACTTATTATTTATCGAGAGTTTATGCAATGATACCCATAGACAAAAAAAGGATTGCCTCTTTTAATTGAAATAAAAAATAGAAAATTTCATTATGGCATTTTAGGATTAGTAACCTATCACCTCCTGCTCCCCCCTCAAAAAAAAAAAAAAAAAAAAAGAAAAAAAAAGAAGAAAAAAAAAGAGTAAAGTTTTGATAGCTTTAGTTGACTGTGGAATATTTTTCTCGTAATGATATAGGAAGTGCATTTACATTGTTTCTTTGAAAAAAGAAAAATAATATCAACCAAAATACGTTAATATTAAACACTATTTCTTCTACTGCAATGCTTTATACATTAAATGATTCCTTCTTTGGCTCAGTCGGTTAATAGTTTCGAAAAGAGAGTCTTCAATCTTGTTGGCATCAAATTATACCTGATTCTATGCTCAGAAAGGAATTTTTTCTATGCTACATATTCAAAGTTCACTCTTTGATTATATTCGACATATGCCCTCCCACGTGTTTTAGTCTGTGTTTTTCATCAGCTCTTTTCAAGAAAAAAATTGTGGGCTCATTGCTCTCTGTAACAGATATAACAGGTATACTTATTACTATCTGGGTAAATAACTTGGCATTTGTTGCAAATTTATTAGGACCGTTTATAAAAATGGAAGATCCTACCCATACACTGAAAAGAAAGGTGTGTCTTTTAGCAATGCATCATATAAAATGTTCAAGACTAGCTCACCCTGATTCTCTCTCTCTCTCTCTATCTCTCTCTCTCTCTCTCTCTCTCTCTCTCTCTCTCTCTCTCTCTCTCTCTCTCTCTCTCTATTTCATCAGCAAACTTTTTTTTTCTCTCTCTCTCTTACATGGGTCCCATTTTCTGATTGTTCTTTCCAAAAGCTTTCCGTTTTCTATCTGAAACTCAACATTTTGAGTGTTTTCTCCTTCCTCTTTTTGTGACCTAGTAATTACTCTTATTACTGGACCTAAGGACAGGGGATCAGCTTACTCTGCTAGCTTTACCCTTTATGTGGCAAAAATCATTATGTTGAACTTTAGTTTGCTACTCAACCGGTTGACAAAAATAAAAAAAAAAGAGCCGATGCCTCTTCAAAACCCAAATAATGGCCAATACCTCCCTATCGAGGAAACTATAATCGTTCCCAGACCCTTTCAACGGCCTTCAACGTTCTAAACACAAAACAAACGAGTCGATTACTACCCTCATCACACCATTGATAGCTGCGCCATTCGCATATCCAATGTTTTGTCCGTTCTTAGTGGAGAAAGAGAGAGAAATAGAAGGAGAGAGAGTTTTATATCTATTTATCTATCTATCTATCTATATACATACATGCATATATATATATATATATATATATATATATATATATATATATATATATATATATATATATACATGTGTGTGTGTGTGTATAAGTTTTTTTATTTTGAAAAATGAGTAAGATTCACGAATTTCAAATATCTAAACCATTTAAATTTAATGGGTTTGTGCATTTGAACAATAAAATTCATGTAACCGGTAAAATATTTAAGCTTTAAAGAATTATTTCTCAATTGATGAATAGAAGAGGTTTCTAATTACCACCCAATAAAATGTCATCTATATTGAGCATAGAATTATAGAAGAGTGTAATTAAACCAAGGCTTTTTCACTCCAGTACATAAATCCTTATAACGTTTTACCTTTTGCCCAAGTGACCTTAGGTTTGAAATTACACCAAATATAATATTTTCAGATTTAAGATAATTGTCCTTAGTCTATATTTCTATCTTCTCCTCTCTATCGGTCTATATTTTACTTCTCCTCCCTTAGAAGAGAGAGAGAGAGAGAGAGAGAGAGAGAGAGAGAGAGAGAGAGAGAGAGAGAGAGATACTTTGTTCCGAGGGGAAGCAAGAGACCATACGGTATCAACTTATTTTGTTGTATTCATGATTCAATGTGACGATCCAAACCAATGCAGCTCTTGTACCGCACGTGTTTCACACGCGCTTGTACACTGTAACGGGTTTGTTATTTATCTTATTTCTCGCTCTTACCTGAACTGTTATTAAACCCTCTTGTATAAACCTAATAGCTCATGTTTAATTTTGTTTGAATTTTGCTGACATTCTTGTTCGCAGGTATTGGTATTTAAGTGCGAACTTCGATGTTTGTTTAATAAAGTTTGGTTGTATTCACCTCGTCCTCCAGAGTGTCTAGCTCCCTCACGCCTTCCACCTCAATGCTGTGTCTTACTGTTTTATAATGCCGCCCTCCGAGCTCCGACACTGACTCTACTACCATTGCAACAACGCTGAAACTACTGCCCTTACCCAGTACGGACTCATTCTCCTGGTTTGGGCGCGCTGAGTTCCAGTTCCGTAGTAAGGGCGTGACTCGCTCAAGCACCAAAACAGATCATGTTCCCGCATCGATCCCCAAGGACACTTTCCCGGAAA
>NC_090747.1:51001637-51004137 GCF_036898095.1 Palaemon carinicauda | reverse complement strand
TTATATAATGATGAATTTTTGCACATTTAAAAGTATTTTTCCATATATCAAATAAACAATATATTTTAAAAAATTAATGTCTGGAATCTCTTACCGACCTCGGGATCAGAGTCTCGAGGGGAAATCACTCAAGACAGTGACCAAAACCATTTAGCCACGAAGAAAGATAAAGGTCAATGACACCTCTTCCGTACATATACTTGTCGAGTTCAGGTTTCTTGTATTTAGAATAGAAATCAACCCATCTTCACAATCGTAGCTAATTGGTAGGTTTTTTACTTGGCATTTGATTAATGATAAATGTTAGCACATATAAACACGTTTTTTCATCATCTCTTACTTCGCTCTTCATAGTCCTCATCAGTGGAGGCCTGGGTCTTGCAACTCTTCAAGTCCATTGTGGAGCCATGCTAAACGTTTGGTGAACTAATCTCTCTTGTGGAGGGCAAAGAGCATGCCCAAACCACCTCCATATACCCCCCATCATAATCTCATCCACATATGGTACTCGAGTAATCTCTTATAATTTCATTTCTAATCCTGCCCTGCCATTCAACTCCAAATATCCTTATGAGGGTTTTGTTCTCAAATCTACTAAATCTATTGGATATTGTTTCATTTTCATACCATTGAGAGAGAGAGAGAGAGAGAGAGAGAGAGAGAGAGAGAGAGAGAGAGAGAGAGAGAGAGAGAGAGAGAGAGAGAGAGAGAGAGTACACAACTTTCGGTTAGGCAATGGCTACCGCTAAGTATTTTCTTTTGTTCCACCGTAATGGGATTCAATTTATGGCAATCATTCACATAAAAAAATCCATCAGAATTTTAGGCAGCACTAATTACTAAGAATTAAAATTTTAGATGGTTCAGTAATGATATGTAAAATTTATGTTTTTATTTATGGCAATGGATATTCTAGCTATTAAGACCAAAAAAAATATACTTCTGATTTTATTTAGAATCCCAGCAACAACCTCCGGCAACTTATTATATGACCTAAGTCTTATTTTTTTATTTTTTTTTATTGAAATTGATTCTTGGTGTTGGATTTTGTTCAATTTCAGTAAACTTAGAAGTACATAATAAGTATAATCGATATAAGTAGTTGACTTTGAAAATTAAAGATCCGTCCTCAAACTATCATCAGACCTGTAAGACCCCTGGAAAGATGCTTTAAGTAATATTTTCCTATTTTGATAGGCCGAAAAAAAAGAAAAAAAAATGATAATAATGATAATCACATCCAAGGTTTTTGTGGAATTATTCTAATATCCATTTCTATAAATTTAATGTCATAAAATCAGATGATAGATTGGCCTCTAATCTCTTTGTTGGTGATTTCAATGCTCACCATAGGGAGTTGTTAAGTTCTGTTTCTCCTACCGATCGCCATGGCTTAAGAGCTTTAGACTTTCCCTCTGAAACAGGCTGTGAGCAAATCATAACCGAATACTTGGACCTCGTATACACTGACTACCATGGTGTTATAACAAGTAAGATTGGTTCTCCAGTCGGGATATCTGATCATGCCTTGATTCTATTGGGAGTGAAGACTGAGCAGCCTGTACCTGATGTAGTATACTCTTGTAACATTTTTTTGAAATCTCAAGCAGAGCGGAATGGGATTTTGCATGACCTTTTGGGCTTGAAGTGGTGATAATTGTATAGCAGTGTTGATCCTGTTGTTCATTTGAATGGGAATCTAGTCAACATAATTGATAGGCGTATCCCTTCTCGTGTGCTAAAGTACTGAGTTAAGGACAAACCATGGTTCAATGACCATAGTCAATGTGCTTATTTGGAGAAGTAGGAGGCCTATCATCTTTGGAAGGATAACAGATTAGATTTGACTAAGATTCGTTATAATCATCTTTGAACTTTTGCTCAGCGAGTTTATGCTTCAACTGAAAAGGAATATAATCTAACCATAAAAAAAAGAATCTGGTAAAACCCAGGAACATAAGTGGTGGACTATCATTAAATCTGCACACTTGGTGTTGATGCTTATAGTTCCTCCTTTACTTAAACCAGATTGTTCAGTCACGTACGGTCCAAAGGAAAAGGCAAAAATTTTTGCTGATGCGTTTCACAGTAATCAGAGTAACGAGAAACTCGTACTTCCTCATTCTTGTTTTCTTGAGGTTAGTCTAACTAGTTTAACTTTTCGACGTGAAATTAAAGTTTTGTTGCCGGACCTTGATGCTTATGGAAGAGTAGACCCAAATGATATTTTTCCTTGTTTATATATATATATATATATATATATATATATATATATATATATATATATATATATATATATATATACATATATATATATATATATATATATATATATATATATATATATATATATATATATATATATATATATATATATATACAAAGACTGCAAATCTCTTAGCTCCAAAGTTATCTGTTATTTGGCGCAAGGAGCTTCTAGCACTTGTTGGAGAATTGGTAATGTTACTCCACAGTAAACGGTTTGTGGTAGCTCAAGTCC
>NC_090747.1:50991637-50994137 GCF_036898095.1 Palaemon carinicauda | reverse complement strand
TCCAACATTTTCCAATCTGACAAGAACTCAGATCATGTTAAAAGAGGCTTGTATTTCCCTGTAACACTTCAGTTTGAATTAATTACTCTATGTGGAAACATTGTTATAGCTGGAGCAAATAAAGATCATTTAAATAGTTCATAAATATTTAAATTATTTTAGGTCTCTATATACTAGTAAGTTCTGGGAATGCTCATTTTGTCCATCGATCTGTCAACCCTATTCTTATAGTGGTTTTTAGATTCAAGTGATTCAGCCCTGTATTACTGATCGAGCTAAAATTATGCATTTTCCATTAAAAATATTATCAGAAATACAAAGCAAAGCATAATTTTCCTTTCCTCATTCATCTTTTCCTACTCTTTATCAAAAATTGTATATAAGAACCTGAAAACACTTCCGAGCAATCCCCATAATTTGCAAGGTCCATTCAGCTTCCCCCTTCCTCAGCTTTTTAGACTGTCAATTATGTGAGTTTCCTTTGCTGATTTTCTTTTAAACCCTTCTGTCAGTCGGATGAATCTATAATTGATGCTTGGTCCACAAAAACAGAATAAGTCTTCTGTTGATTCCTTGCGAGGTTTTCCTCTGGACTCCTTATTCTGTTCAAAACAATACTATCGCATACGCTATTAGGTCTAAAATTTAGAGATTCACATATCTAAAAATCCTGATTTTATTTTCGTACAGAAATTTTTTATATTCTCAGTAAATTTACAACGAAAAAGTATGAATTTATATAAATTCTAGGTTTGGAATTATTTTATTCTAACTTTTGTGTTGTTATGGGTATATAAAATATTAAGAGAGAGAGAGAGAGAGAGAGAGAGAGAGAGAGAGAGAGAGAGAGAGAGAGAGAGAGAGAGAGAGATTACAACGTCAATAATAGGTGTATTTATTGAAACATATATGAGGAATTCTACATGAAAAATTACTATACCTAGAAATACTTTGATAAAATGAGAATTCCATCACTATTGCAAATTACATCTGAGAAACTATAGCTCGGATTTGAAACCCCGCAACTAACATAATGAAATTCAAAGACGGTCTCAAGACATAATGAGAACTGTCAGTATCGTAATAGTTCCTTACTTTTGACATACAAATTAAAATTTTGGTTAGGGAGGTAACACACTAAAGCAGAAAATAGACTATCTATCATTATCTCTTCCGTCATATAAATTGTGGGATTTTTATTATAATATATTCTTTATGATGATAAAAAAAAAAAAAACATGTAAAATAGGTGTAAAGAAATTATGAAGCAAAAATCATATGAGATACATATAACTCCTGATACAAATGATCTAAAATATTATTGCTAACACAAATATAAAGAAGTTGGAGAATAATAATAGTTATCTGCACAACATAGAATAATACAAGATTGGTGATTGTTTTAATGTTTCCAGTAGTTTCATTTTTGAATCATAAATTTTGCTCTTAGATTTTGTTTCCAATCATGAAAAAAAAAAAAAATTATAGTCATGAATACCGGTAATTATAATAGCATCTAGGGAAAAGAATATTCAGACTTGCAAGTAATTAAAATGTGCAATGCTTCATAGTGATATAATATATCTATCCTCATAATTATCACAACTGAGGTAATTAATCATTGCATATCTATATCATTAAATGAATGAGAAATTATTTGAAGGTGAATTATGCAAGTCGTCTGTTTAATAAACGTATTGCCATAAGATACTTTCCAAACACACACACACACACACACACACACACGCACACACACACACGCACACACACAAATCAATATTGAATGTTCATCCCCTTTCTTCAATCAACTAAATCTAATATATGAATTAACTATTACTTATCTGCATGTGATACGCATTCATAGACAGTCACATAGGTACAGCGGTTTTCTGTGGTATCTTGCTTCTTATTAATAAACGATATTTCAGCCTTTAGAGTGAAATGAATTATATTTTTAGTTTCTTAATTCAAATGAAATCAATATAAATGTTATATCTTAGTTTATCCCTTTATAACATTAAATAACTTTACTTAATTTTGACCTTAATCTCAATTGTTTCATGATGATTTCATAACGTTTTCTCGCAGAGATACAGATACAGTATATTAATTGCTTATTTTTTTCTAGAATTGTAAGAAGAACATTCAAATAAAACTCCTACTTTTAACATTCACGGGGAGATAATAATTGCATTTGCTTAGATCTATTGGCATTCCTTCTTATCTTTATTTTCAGATAGGTTTTAAATCTGATTTCTTAATTGTTCAAGTGTTTTTGTATCTATATTAATCACAGTTTTCGAGACCTACTACTAATTCTTATTTTGAAGAAAACCAGAGAATATTTTCCTGTTTGATATAGGAAATATATTCATGATAGCATGTTCAACTGAATTTCCTCTTATTTCAGAGAAAATTTTTTTTATTCTTCTTTATGAGGAACACTCTTTCTTATCAAGTAAACATCATAGTTGTAAGATTGTTGTATAATGCATCAGAT
>NC_090747.1:50971060-50983560 GCF_036898095.1 Palaemon carinicauda | reverse complement strand
AGTGTATGAGGACAGAGGAGAATATTTAAAGAATTGGCAAAAAAGAAAAGTAACCACAGAGAAGGATCCAATGTAGTACCATCTGGCCAGTCAAAAGACCCCATAACTCTCTAGCGGTAGTATTACAACGGGTGGCTGGTGCCCTGGCCAACCTACTACGTTGCTTTCAGCATAATGCAGTAGATTTGCTAATTTTCTTATGACAAAAAATATATAAAGCATGTTAAATAACCTCTACACTTAAAAATTACATATCCTTTTCCTATTGAAATGAGATAATGACTGGAAAAGTCAAGTTAAAGGATGTCTGTGTTAGAACACTGGCAGGTTTCTAGGTCGGTGAGCGAGCTGAAACAGTTGTTGTGAACATCAACACGTAGTAATATGACGTCAGACTTCGGTTCACTCTTATTACTGATTTATTTTGATTTGTAACATAACCACAGAGAAGGATCCAATGTAGTACCATCTGGCCAGTCAAAAGACCCCATAACTCTCTAGCGGTAGTATTACAACGGGTGGCTGGTGCCCTGGCCAACCTACTACGTTGCTTTCAGCATAATGCAGTAGATTTGCTAATTTTCTTATGACAAAAAATATATAAAGCATGTTAAATAACCTCTACAGTTAAAAATTACATATCCTTTTCCTATTGAAATGAGATAATGACTGGAAAAGTCAAGTTAAAGGATGTCTGTGTTAGAACACTGGCAGGTTTCTAGGTCGGTGAGCGAGCTGAAACAGTTGTTGTGAACATCAACACGTAGTAATATGACGTCAGACTTCGGTTCACTCTTATTACTGATTTATTTTGATTTGTAACATAACCTAACTTTGAACTTAAATTTTGGTGAGTGTGTAATGTTAATGTATGACACAAAAGTGACATCATTTAAAGGACTTTGTGCATTTATATATTGATAATTCACAAAAAAAAAGGTAAATGAGTACACCAACCTTTATCTGGTAGCCTATATTTTCATAAAATAATATGAACATTCCCGTTTATTAGTAAACTGTGCTACAGGAGAAAAAAATAAGATATGTCCAATAGAAATCCTATATCAAATCAATGCTACAGAGACAGCAATCCTATTACTTTAAGGCATGTTTTTGAAGAGGGTCTTTTACCAAATTAAAATAATAATAATAATAATAATAATATAATAATAATAATAATAATAATAATAATAATAATAATAATAATAATAATTAGCGCAAACTTACCGAAAGGTGTCAGTAGAGTGTCTGAGTGTATTCATAAAACCGTGATGAAATATGCGGGATCTCACAATACTAGTAAAAAAACCCAGTAGAGTTTGGTGAATTTGCTCGAGAACGACTTGTACCCGGATCAGTTATGGTGATGAGGGTAGCGACGGTGCTGTCACATGCTGGGACTGATCTTCGTTTGCTTTCCACGTTCAAACTGCTCCCTGATAATGATGTTAAGAACCATATGCGAAGCAAGATTAGAACATATGTTCAGAATTTCAACACAATAAATATTCATATCGCATCATGTATATAGCTAAACGTACAGTACCATTTATAAAGGACTTTTGCGGCAGTCGTCATACGATTTCCAGCATTGTTATTATTGCCAACGCTAAACTTCACGGCATATCCCTTTAGCCTTTGAATACTTCATCCGACACTTTCACTCTTTTTTTTTCCACAGAGAAATCCATTGCAAACACAAGACAAAGACCAGATTTGAAACACAACAACTTTCACAATGGCGACCCGACAAAGACGCACACAAAGCAACCCATGCAGCACCAGATACATAAAAAAACAGTCATATATATATATATATATATATATATATATATATATATATATATATATATATATATATATATATATATATATATATATATATATATATATATATAAGAGAGAGAGAGAGAGAGAGAGAGAGAGAGAGAGAGAGAGAGAGAGAGAGAGAGAGAGAGAGAGAGAGAGAGAGAGATAACTGAATATTTTTTAATAAAATCATGAACAGATAATGTAATAGAAATTACAATTTCAAATACTTTCTTTGTTTAAATCAGTTATCCTATGTAAAATAATAAATATTTATAAAAGTTGAATTATTGCAATACAGAGGATTACAGTTTATTAAAAATGTTCATGTTGTTGAATGTCCACATAAGCCATGGGTTAAGAATTTTTTTTTAAATGCAGAGGGATAAATTAGCTTCATTCTGTCCGTATATCATTCAAAACATCATTATGATAAATGAGATTCTCACCACTTTCAATGGATGAACAACACAAGAACCCATCAAAATTCTCTCAGAAGAGATAATATACTCGTAAAAAAAAATAATTTCTCTAGGAATTCCAGGAAATAGATTCCTTGAATATTGAGTTCTGTTGCAGAAGAGCGTAACAGAAGAAAACTATTGCAATTTAAATCATGTTTAACAAGAAAACGCCACATAAAACTGGCTATATGAACATGCCATTCAGGGTACAAACACCAATTGTGAACAAAGGCATAATGTTGCCATGTGCTGAGAATCAGTGTTCCGTGTTCAGGCATTATCTAACCCCAATAAACATGACGCAACAGTGCATTGTAGGTGCTCTCTCTCTCTCTCTCTCTCTCTCTCTCTCTCTCTCTCTCTCTCTCTCTTCTCTCTCTCTCTCTCTCTCTCTCTCCGTCGAGATAAATAGTACTAAAGGCGGGAATAGATACTAACTTGAATGCGTATTTTATGATTTGTTGTAATCTGTTTGTTTGAATGTTTAATAAATTTTTATTATTAAATCATAGCCACCGACATATGATGGTGATAATCAGAATTAACATTCATATATATATATATATATATATATATATATATATATATATATATATATATATATATATATATTTATATATATATATATATATATATATATATGTGTGTGTGTGTGTGTGTGTGTGTGTGTGTGTATATCTATATTTATATGCAATCTTGTATAGTTTTAGTAATAATTCCTTGACGGATATTTGGAAACAGAAGTCTAAACATCACCATAATATTCTCAAATATATCAAAGCATTAAAAATAAGAACCAGAGTGATCTTAGGATTAATTATATTTAGAAAACAGAAACAATATATATATCTCTAGGCTTTGCTTAATATCTTGGTTTTAATCAATTTTTTTCTTGGGAATATCCATTTTGAATTATGACTAACATATGTCGCTAAATTAAGACTAGTTATCTATGGAACATGATGAAGCATAACCGGTAAGTATATCATTTGTTACTATTGAGCCATGAATCTGATCATGTTATATCTAATGTTAGATAGTTCACTCGATGTTTGCTTCTGAATCTCACTGAGACTACCTGGAGTTAATTTCTTCACATCATTTATTTTACAGATTAATTGATCATAATGATGAAGTGAAGAGAATCGTTTGGTGCACTCAGATTAACATTACTTGCCATTTATTAATATACTGGACTAAATGTGATGGATTTCATAGCTTGTTTTCATCATAGCTTGAAAAAAAGAGTATCTACTATCGACCAAAGAACAATTATCACTTGTTTCAATTCGGACGATCAAAACTACAAGCATGTTGTAGACACATTGTGATAAAATATACAGCTAGTACAGCTCCCTCAATAATTTGCCTTCGCATCACAGAAGGAAGATATCCACTTTCTTCCTTTCCAATGTCATTGATTACCTGACCACATCCATCAAGTGATCTCTTACAGAACATCTGCTTTCATACAGGAGCATCTATTGTTCGGACACTTGGAAGTTTCCCATTTGCAGAAGTTTGAGACATCCAAATCCTTTGGTACTTGTGACAAGAGTGTTGCGATAGGAACACGATGGGTTTTCAGTATAGTTCTGTTAAAATCAGTGACAGTGGGGATAGTGAGATTGCTTTCATGTCCATACTTCCACCATCTCAGTTGGAGAAGTGCTTAGAGATATGATTTGTTTTGTGGGAAAAATTGTTGTCTCTGAGTGTCGAGTGAGGAAACAGGTCCTTTGTTGTAAAGCCTAGCCATCAAGTTTATTGCTTAATCAAGAACCACCCCTTCAATGTTTGGTGATATTCTTTCAAATTCTGAGACCTCTCAAAGTCGTGAAGGTGAATTTAAACAAATCTTGCATCTTTTTCATTTCCACCCCGGAATGGGTAACTCACTATGTTGCAACTAGGAAGAGAAAAGGGTGATAAAAGGATGGCAGTTATTTCTTCAATCTAGACCTCATACTTCTCTGCTATTCATTACCAGAGTGAACGTACATATATTTTCACCTCTATGCACATAGACCTCACAAGAACTGTTTAATCTTGCAAAACGAAACATGCACATGAGCAGGACTTCAGTGTCTACAGAAGAGATTGATCATCATTCCTGTTTCTGCTTCTTCATTTCTCTCGCTAGATAAACAATCCACTATCCTCTAGTCATTATCAATGCTCTCCTATGTATCACCTGCCGCACTGCTTATTCAACCCAGGAAAAGCTTAATCTCTTCTCATTAGGTATCTTGGTTTAACATTACTCGTAAATTTTGGTGAAGACATTTCAGATTCATTTATATAATAATACATTCCTGTTACCGCAAATTATACAGAATATTTGGCATTATGTAGATGCTTGGAAAGAATAATACACATAAGAAAAAAAAAAAAACATTGTCAGTGAACAAAAGAGTGACATATCAATAGCCAAAATAATTGTCAAGTCAGTGGATTTACTAAGTGATAAACAGAGAGGAATGTTCCATTTGCATAATAAATGGACAAAAGGTCTGAGAGTAGTTTTGTGGAATGCTTTCCTTCCATTATCTCCGTCTGCCGAAGATATGGGGCTTCAAGGGACACGTCCTTCGTTTAAAAAGAAAATTACCTCCCACATTATATCACTTATTTTTATATGAGGAATCTCTGTATGTTTATAGAAATATACTTTGATTACGTATGACTTGAAGTTTCGGTATATTTGTTTTCATTAACGGAGATTAGGATCTAAAGATAATTATGAGAAAAAGTTTAGACAGGAAAAAAAATATTTACAATAACGTATGCTCAAAATATATCATGAGTTTTGAGGACACTAAAAGTAAAGGAAATCTATCAACAAGTAATCACACATAATCCAGTATTTAATAAAACAAAATACACCTCTCTCTCTCTCTCTCTCTCTCTCTCTCTCTCTCTCTCTCTCTCTCTCTCTCTCTCTCTCTCTCTCTCTCTCTCTACATATGCACTTACCAAATAAATTATTGAGTTTATGTACATTTCCGATCAGGATGGTGATGAAAATATTCAGCAACAAAAATGTACGTAATGTTTAAAAATACTACACAAAAGCCAAGGTCTATATATACCAGGTCAGCCAACGCGCAGCTTAAGCTGTGAATCCCCCATACTGTGACGTCAAGCTTCCCCGTCGCACACACGTGGGTAAACGAAACAAAGGACTGTTGCCTTAGTTAGCTACCTATAGAGGTAACGTAAACAATAGGAGACGCTGTGTCCATTATCATTTTATTCAATCATTCATTCCGTCACTAATAATGCCAAGTAGCTGCGCAGTATTTGGCTGTTATAATAGACATGATAAAACTAAAAGCTCAAACATAAAATACCATCGCTTTCCAAAAGAAAAACCATACATAGACCAGTGGATACATGCATGTTGCCGTGCAGACAGAATTAACGTTGTGGATGTTACTGTTTGCTCGATTCATTTTAAACCAGGCGATTACAAAGATAACATGAAGACTAGGTTACTAGGTACTTACACAAAGACTAAATAAAGATTGCCTTGAACATTTCTTTGGATGTATAAGGCAAATGGACGGGCACTATGATCATCCTCATGCTGTGAACTTTAAAATTTCGATTAATAAAAATGTTACTAGGAAAGGAAATTAAAGTATTAAGTGAAAAGTGTAATATCACCACTGTTAAAAAATCTCATGAATCAGCCAAAGACAATGAATCTATCACGAAAGAAAGGGACTTAGCGTTAGAAATATGCCTAACAACGCAGATATTCAGAAATTTAGATTTTGATTTAGAGAAAGATGCTTCAGACGAGGAAGAAGACCTTTTAAGAGCAAATAAAGAAAGATATTGGGGGAGTGATTGAGGAAGAAGCTCACTCTTCAATACATTGGTGGATATATTGTAAAAAAAAAAATGTGTAAAATATCCTGAGTTAGGAAATAAGACTGAAGAGGTGCTAAGGAATGATACTTGGATAGCATGTGTTAATCGGGGGGAATTACATGCACCTTCTAGTCAGTTTTTTTTTTTCACAGTTGTTAATAATGCGGGAGATTTTTAATGGAGGGAATAAGTTGTTTTAAAAAGCTTTATTTAGAATTAAAACAGTCTGGTATTGAAGTTCCTGACGATGTTATTGCTTTTTTTTTTTTAAGATATCGGTATATTTTCGAATGCGATATCTTAATAATTTGATAAAGTATATAAAACCTCAAGGACAACCATGCAGGGAGGCCCTAAGAAAAAAAATGAAAGTTGTGACTTAATAAAATATTTTCCAAGTAAAATGTTGTTTTATTCACATTGACTGTGTGATAGATCTACGTCCTTAATGGGTCTCTCCAACACTAAGCCCCTTCAGATGACGTAGGTGCGCAGAAGAGGCTTAAAATCGGTACACTGTCTGGCTGACCTGGTATATCTGGACCGTGACAAAAGCAAATGCAGATTTTCATTACGTACCTTGAAGTCTTTCCTTATAAAATTTATGAGATATTATATTATATTATATTATATATATATATATATATATATATATATATATATATATATATATATATATATATATATATATATATATATATATATATATATATATATATATATATTTATATTTATATGTAGTGTTGAAAGAAGTCTTCCCTTAATCTTCTGTTACCAAATATCAAGAATGTTTTCTTTTCCTTCAATGAAAAACCATCATGAAATTAGTAAATCTTTATATGTGCCACGCTTCTAATAATAATAATAATAATAATAATAATAATAATAATAATAATAATAATAATAATAATAATAATAATGCTTATTTAGGTGTAGCCCTAAATGTTATTTTTAATTTATTTTTCATAAAGCCTGCAGATTTCTTAGCTTCAAATTTATCTGTTATTTCGTGCAAGTTAACAAAAAGAGAGGCTATAGCACTTATTGCTGAAATGTTAATGTTACTCCACTATGTAAATGTGTTTGTGGTTGCTCAAGTACAACTGATTACCGCCCAAATCCCATAACTCCCTTATAATCTAAAGTTTTAGAACGTCTTTTGACAAAACACCTCAATAGGTGTGCTGTATGTAATCATCTGTTAACAGTTTGCAATTTGATTTTCGTGAAGGACTTGGAGCATGTGATGCCCTTCTTACAATCTCCAATGCTGTACATAAATCCCTTGATTATGGTCAGGAAATTCGTATGATTGGCCTTGATTTCAGTACCTGCTTTGACCGTGTTAATCATGAGTCCATAGTTTTTGAACCCAAACAGTTGGGAGTGGGTGGGTCGTTTCTTAGCACCATTATTGAATTTTTAAGTAATATATCGCAAAGAGTTGTTGTTGATGGGCACCATAGTAGGTGTAGGAATGTGATATATGGTATTCCACAGGTTAGTGTACTTAGCCAATCACTTATCATACTATATTCACATGACATGTGGTTTGGCCTAGAAAAAAAGCTTTTTGCATATGCAGATGATGCTACTCTCTTTTCATCAGTTCCTGAATGTAGATCTGGGGTTATTGAGTCCCTTAATAGAGATCTAGCTTAAATTAGTGCATGATGCAAATTATGGGGCATGAAGTTGAATCCTAATAAAACTCAAAGTATGGTTGTCAGTAGGTCAAGGACAGTGGCTCCTCGACATCTGGATCTCAGCATTGATAATGTCGCTATAAATTGCAGGTGTGATTTTCGACAGGAAATTTACTTTTGAAAAACACATTAGGTCTGTGTCTCCTTCAATTGTACAAAAAATTGGCTCACTGAGAAAGTCTGTCATGAATTTCGGTGATCAATCTATTCTTGCGAAGTGTTTCAAATTTTTCATTCTAGCTTGTTTCGGGTATTGTTCTCTTCCTGGTCTTCATATGCTGATTCACATCTTAATTTGTTGGGCAGGAACTTACGGTCTAATAAAATTCTTATTCTTGATCTAGATATTAGTTTCTGGCATCGTCGTTCAATTAGTTTATTATGCCTGTTTCATAAGATTTCTCATAATTTTCATCATCCATTCCATTCACATCTTCCTGGACAGTTCCATCTGGTTCGTAATACTAAGCTTGCAGTTAATTCTAATAGTCAGGCCTTCTCCATCATGAGGTTCAATACTACACAGTATTCTAGATGTTTCATTCCATCTGTGACCGGGTTGTTAAATGATCTTCCTAATCGGGTAGCTGAATCGGTAAAAACTTCGAAAGTTCAAACTTGCAAGAAAAGATTTTATGTTGGACACGCTGACGTAAATCTTTTTATAGTTCATATATAAAATATCTGTTTTAATGTTGTTAATGTTTTTAAAATATCTTATTTTAATTGCTCATTACACATATCATTTATTTTTTTCCTTATTTCTTTTCCTCACTGGGCTATTTTTTCCTTTTTGAGTCCTTGGGCTTATGACGAGGGAAATCTGGGGTTACTACAAATAGGAAGATGGCGAACAAGGCAAGCAAATCTAGTTTTCCTATCAGTTTACATGAGCATAAGAAACGTTCTTGTTTGTCTAATGCCTCGCTTTAGTGGTAGCAGAAATGCCTGGAGTATTCATATTGAAAATATGTTTGATGAAATAACCTGCCGGGGTATCCATCCTTATATCAGTCTTCCTTGGTCCACTTGGTTTCAGGAAACGTAAAGCTACTTGTTTCATGAAAACTCATCTTTAAAGTTTCTTGATTTTTTATTTAATCTAAAGTTTTTCTATAGTATGAAAGCATTGATAGTAACTGCATTTATTAGACCATAAAAATACCAAGATGACATTGCCTGGTGCATCTATTACAAGAGTACAGAGCAGACATTTGATTAAATGTATCAGTTGTTTATATTGTTTTATTATCAAAAAAGTATATTTTCTTGTTTTATATCACTGATCGATGTATCATGGTGGAGGGTTGATGAACCCAGTAAAATCTTGTTACTGTTTACTTTCTATGAAACAATAGTTAACTTCTCATCAAATATGAAAGCTGATGAACTCACAAGTCTTCCCTTTACTTCAAGGGTGGGGTATATAACTTCTTGCCAAGTGCTCCAACTAGTTTTAGATTCTTTTCTCTCAAAGCAATGATCAATCAATAAGATGTATACTGATTATCTGTTGTTACTGTCCTCCGGTACGAGGATATGTTTTTTAAATTCATATATGTAGTTATATGATATTCACCTTGAAGTATTCCGATGGGTGTGTTTGTTTCGGAACCAAGATAAGATATGGTACGTAGTACGTTCTTAGAATTTACATTAAATGGTTCGAAAAAATTCAGTCGAAATTTAGCTGGTTTCTTTGTTAATAGCTTCTCATCTATTGTAGAATTATTTCATTGGTTATACTTTTGTTTGTAATGATCTATGATATGTATTCTTATGGTCCTTACTGTAACAAAGCAGTCAGTTTTCTTCCTTTCATCGCTTGGATATTTACTGTCAGTAGGTAAGCATGGAATAAAGATCCACAAGCATCTCTCACTCTTGACTGTGCAATATAACAGGACAGTAAAATGCTGGTTTTACATTTCTTCAGTCATCACATTTGTTATAATAGCACGTGGAATAATCAGTATTTCTTTTCCTAAATATTGTTTCAAATTGTTTGGTTTTATGATTTTTATGAATTGTTACCTCACTGTAATAGAAATCACTTGAAAAGAGATCAAAAAAATCTTGTAAAACTGTAATTTTAACATCATTTGTGGGACAATCACAACAGTCTGGACGGGAGTCTGATTGTGCAGATTGGTGTTGGGACTTTTGGTCAAGTACTCATCTTTGACCATACAGACATTCATCTGGTTGAAAAGCCTCCCCTCTTTTCTTATTACCTCTTCTTCTGGGAATATCCAGCCATTGAAGGACGACGGTTTAGTTTCTTTGGTGATACATGCTTCTTCTGTATTGGTAGGGTGTGAACTTCTTGTTCATCTATTACTTCAAGAATAATTTCTTCAAGCCCATTGTCATCAAGTTTCTTCAATTATTAGACTATCATTCTCATTTGATACTTCAAGATTTTCACAATCTCCTCACAGTTATCACTCCGTAATAAACAGAAAGGGATAGTCTTTATCTCCTCAAAAAAAAAAGAAAAAAAATGTACTAAACATTATATAATTGTCTTCTAATGAGAACAAAAATATTGTTATATTTTATGTCAAATATCATAAGTTTAGAATTATTTGTAAAGCATTATTAAATGACGAAAAAGTTATGTGCACACATACGTACACACACACAAACATACTCACAAACACACACATGTATATATATATATATATATATATATATATATATATATATATATATATATATATATATATATATATATATATATATATATATATATATATATATATATATATATATATATATATATATATATATATATACATATATATATATATATATATATATATATATATATATATATATATATATATATATATATATATATATATATATATATATATATATATATATATATATATATATATATATATATATATATATATATATATATATATATATATATATATATATATATATATATATATATATATATATATATATATATATATATATATATATATATATATATATATATATATATAGTATATATATATATATATATATATATATATATATATATATATATATATATATATATATATATATATATATATATATATATATATATATGTATATATATATATATATATATATATATATATATATATATATATATATATATATATATATCCTACAGGTGTTCCCGTCAGTATTCAGTGTTTTTTCCTATCATAGGGATTGGCAATAATTGGAAAGAGTCGACACTTTACAAAATAAAAAAATCATTATCCTCAATAATATTGGAAATATTCTTTGCTAAAATTTGATAAATATTTTTTTTTTTGTCGGCTTATATCTATACAAAGAGAAAAGTAGGAAAATTTTATCTGCAGTCAATAGATACCATATTTTTTTAGAGTTTATATTATATGAAGTTATTCAGGAGATATTACCAACATAATATGATTAAAAGTTCACACACTAGAGGGAAATACAGTAGCGTAATAGCAGCAACATCGTACTGTAGACCAGAATCACGTGTACATTTGCAGCAACATAAGCATCAAATTTACACATATTACCTTTAATAATAGGCATGGCACACCTCATAGGTGGTTACACAGACAGCAATATGGGGTCTTCCAGACCCCATACCTTTTTTTTCTGAAATATGTGGTCTCATAGAACCACTATAAGTTTATACTGTGGTAAAATTATAGAAAAACACGGAACTACCCATACAGTAAATAATATGATTACAACAAATTTGTCCTTTTATTGCACTGCGAATAAATCGTAGTCCTGTCATCTCCTGCACCCCCCCCCCCCCCAACCCCCACACTCCTTTACGACAGACACAGGTAGGAACCTGGGACTTTGGGTGGGCAAAAACAGAGCTTAACAAAACTACCTAACCTTAACTAGTTATTTCCAGGTCACAAAACTATCGGGGGGAAAGCCCCTAGGACCCCCTTCCCATGTCACAGGCCTACTTTGGGGCAAGCCTCCTCCGATCCCTCATCCATTTCACAAAAATAAAAGAAAGATGTAAATACGTTGCGATGTCATTTTCTTTGTTGTACCACATCTGAAAAAAATAAATGATTTATTTTTTTTTTTTTTTTATAAAATAGTGGATTTAGTTATTATTCCATGTTTGTAAGTTATTTGAGATAATGTAATGGTCAGATTACAAATTAAGTAATTTACACATTTGGCATATTAAGTAAAACCATCTTTTAAGACATTGTTTCTATTATTTTAATGCAATAATATTATAAGAAAAGAGGACTACTCGAATCCAAAATTATAAGTTGTAAGCAAGCGATAGTGAGGGAGTTACTAGGAGTTACATGGATTTTGGATATTTCAAAGGCGTTTTAGTCCATCCGCAGAGACTTCTTTTGCTCTTAGGTAGAGCGATATACTTTAAGCATTTAGAGAGAGAGAGAGAGAGAGAGAGAGAGAGAGAGAGAGAGAGAGAGAGAGAGAGAGAGAGAGAGAGAGAGAGAGAGAGAGAGAGAGAAATCTATTTTTAAACCATGTGGTTTATATATTCATGCAAACTGTTTACCTTTTATATCACAATATTACTGTAAATAGTAAATATTTCGGCATCAAACAAAATCTCGTGAATTCAAATAAAATATATTTTTGTATGAAA
>NC_090747.1:50961060-50966060 GCF_036898095.1 Palaemon carinicauda | reverse complement strand
TGAAAAATTTGCTCCGAGTTCTGAATATTCATGGGAACTACATACAAATAGGAATTTTTTTTTTTCATCGATGGAAATGATTAAAGGCAAAAGGCGGTCGAAACTCCATCAAAGGCAATAAAATATTAAACCTTATAAATTAAAGACTGACCCTCCCCCCCACAAAAAAAATAGAAATAGAAAGAAAAACAAACCAATACAGTCCTTAATGATAAATTGTATTTGTCATGTCTTTCGTCTATGAATTTGAAATCATAAAAATTATAATTACTGTTTATATTAATCTATAAAAAGACAAAAAAAGGAGAGCGGAAATTGTTTAAAGTTTAATCCGATCATATTTGTTGAGTCTTTGTATCTGGTTCAATTAATTTTTTTTTTTAAATAAAAAGCGCTTTAGAAAGTAGGAAATCAAACTGTGTCAAATATCTACCGCAGATATATTTCTAATCCATACAGTATTCTCGTTGGTTAATAGTTTGAAATGACAGATAGTAAAACCAATTTGAAAATCTTGAATATGTTACACTATTTAATATTTAATTGGAAAAAATCTCTTTGAAAACTTTCTGCTCAAAATAACAAACAATGCCATACGCAATTCGTAGGTGTAGTTTCAGGTTAGTGAAAACAGACCACAATAAAAGTTAACTTTACAAATTACAACGTATGAAGAACTTTTGATTTATATGTTTTACAATATTTGTAATTGTAAATAAATAAAAAGAAAACCGTTACATTATCTGAAGTTACCGTATATCATCCATACCTGCTGTAATGAGGTATTGTGTATCTCACATATGTATGTCTATTGTGCATAAATACACGCCCTCTGTATTTATGTATGTGTATTCATTATATATCTAGTTTAATCAGGACGCTTACTCAAAATTCTGCAATTTGTGATACAGTTATGGAACCATTCACAATATATATATATATATATATATATATATATATATATATATATATATATATATATATATATATATATAATACATATATATATATATATATATATATATATATATATATATATATATATATATATATATATATATATATATATGTATATATATAAAATATATATATATATATATATATATATATATATATATATATATATATATATATATATATATATATATATATGTATGTACACACACACACACACACATATATATATATATATATATATATATATATATATATATATATATATATATATATATAAGTATCGACACAACATCGTGTTCAAATAGAAATAAATTTCTACCTCATACTTGGGATCGAACGCTGGCCCCTTCCAATGAAAGGCCAGGTCGAAACCAACCATGCCACGAGAAGGCCATAATATACATATATATATATATATATATATATATATATATATATATATATATATATATATATATATATATATATATATATATATATTTATCTAAAGAGAGAGAGAGAGAGAGAGAGAGAGAGAGAGAGAGAGAGAGAGAGAGAGAGAGAGAGAGAGAGAGAAGGGACTTGGTATCCTAAGTTTGAATTGGGAGCTACAACAGATGCAAAAGTTTTGAGATATAAAGAAATATTTTAATTTTCTTTCAAAATGTAACCGCCACTTGCTACCATGAGCATAATAATGAGCTCCCTTGTGACCTCACCCACTCTCTAACTCACTACCTGTATATATTGGGGCCAACCAACGTCTCCTGAACGCCTTCTGTCTTCAGCCCATCCTCCCCACTCCCAAACGTTTGGTCCCACACGGTTTTAGCACGATGGTTGTGGTGAAGGGGTTAACGTCAATCCCACATTTCAAGAAATTCTATTAGGAGAATTTGTAAGTTCTATTTCCTCAGACCGACCTCAACGTTGCGGGGTAGAAGGAGGCCATCTCTGTTGAGGTCAACGAAGTTCTTTCATAAGAAGGGTCTTGGGGCACCTGAATTGACTCCCCTTTCACCTCTACTCTACCTAGTACCAAAACATCTAATCATCCACCTATACTTCCCTAATTCAATAAATCCAAATTGAATCACAACCATAAAAATGGGAGAAATGGAGGGCCTGCGAAATTACGTTCAATGGATCCCTAGAGATTGTAAAAGAAACAGGATCCGGATAGAAGACAATGGATTGACGAGCTTAGAAATATAGTAGATGTGGACTGGCATAGACCATATATAGATGCATGTGGAAGGACATGCTTGAGGCCTTTGTCCTACATTGAACTAGTTACGGTTGATAATGATGGCAGTGAAGAGCTGACAGAGAAAAAGAAAAAGCAGACACTAAGTGAAATGTGGGGGTCATTATAAGAAGACAAAATTGATTAGATCGATTGGTTCAAGTTCAACGAAAATTTAATTTTTCGTAAAGTTGTTCTTTAATAACAGGTAATATCATCGTTATCATCATAAATATGTATAAATTCATCTTGTTATAAAGTTTATACATAAATTTGGATTTTTGCAAAATTATTTTGTACGGTGTGGCATGAAGATGAAAAACCTGTTGAATGAGGCTAGGGGTGTTGATGAAAGTGGCTACTAAATAAGACATGACTGATTGCAATAAAAATGTCCAAGACAGTAAGCCTGTAACAATGTCCTAGTGATGTGGGAAGGGAACCTATTACGTCAATGTTGATTTGGGTAAAATTACAGCTGAGACTAAGAATAGGTTCCCATTTCTGAATCAAGAGTCAATGTACTTTTGAAGTTTGGCTATAAGTACAGGCTTGGCCAAAGTTAATGGTTTGACGGAGTTAAGCATTCAAAGGATTTTGATCTTTAGGTGCGAGTCTAAATATTTAGAAATGAATTGTTTGCATTGGACAGCAAATTTGTGTAATTCCACCCAAGGAAATCCTCCTACGAAAACTGCTCGCTTAAATGCATCAAGTGACTTTATCCACTTATTCTCCGCTTAACTCTTAGGAGCATGAATCTACAATCTTTGCTCTGGTGGTTTTAAATTTGAGTCTGATGTTTCTCTGGGAGTCATTTAAATTGAATAGAATATATCTGATTATTTACTGGGTTTAGGCACAGAGGTCTGGCATACACAACTTTGTACGTATTCTAGCTGAATGTTGGTAGAATCTTTTCTATGATGATAGCATGTCTATTCTTTGTTATTGTGCTTGGGTACAATAAAAGTCTCTTTAGACTATATAAAACCATTTCTTGACGGATAACACAATTTTTTCAACATTGTATATTGTCTTCCGATAAGTAAAACAAGCGAGGCAGAATTCTTTTCTTTTGAAAATCAGTCATATCCCCTTTCTCTCTCTGAATATGGAGTTATGGGGTGTGGGAAAAATTCAGAAAATCTGGAATAATTTGAAAACGTTTGGCAAATCATGACACAGTCAAGCCAGAAAATGTACAAATGGATATCTGAGATGGAGCTGCGTTCATAAATCTCATTAAAACCGGTTTGTCACACTCATTTGACGATTGTATTCGCAGTCCTTAATTATGTAGGTAATCAGTTCCATGATGAGGTAATGCTTGTTTATATGGTCTTTAATGTGTGCAGATGTGTACAAAAGTGAAAGTCTAAAGTCTGCAATACGAGAGAGGAGGGGAAAATGAGCTCATAACCATGCTGAAGTGAGATATAAGATACCCAGTAATTGGTAAGATTTTCTCCGTAATGATACCAACAAAACAGACCTGTTACACCCGTTAGTTGATCGCACCGCCAATTAAAAGTTTACCGGAACAATCATTGTTACACAAAATACTATAGTAATATCATCTTTTAGATGTGATCTTACAGAATTCATGGACTATACGCATAAAGAGGCGGACACAAGAGTGGTTTGCTCGCCTCACATGGATCTATCTCACAATGGTCTGCAATTGATTCTCTTTAGAACTATTGATAGAGATGTTGCTGTCATTGGTATAAGTCACATGAAACACTTGGTCATAAAAAATGTGGCTTTCCGCCTACATTCCATGCATTCAGTGAAAATGAGGTTACATCTTCATTTGCTGGAAAGGGAAAACGTTCAACTTGATGAGTATAGAATGAATATGCCTTTGCCACAGTACTTCCTTCCCCACTTTTTCAGTTACCAACCGAGGAAAATATCACACATGTTGTTTATATAATAGAGACACTTGTAGTAGTCTTGCAGGACTGAGGAAGTGATGAAACTAGTGTTAATGTTGCAATAAAAACGTTGTTCACACAAAAGGGGAGTAAAATAGAAAACACCTACAACGCAGGATGCTCTAGCTCAACATCTACAGAGAGTAAGCTATGAGGCTGGTCATATATTGAGACATTTGTTGAACAGTGGATGGCATTACTTCCACCTGGTGAAGCTTGCCATAAAATTATTAAATGTGGATACATAAAAAGATGCCAAGGTAGCTGCGAGTGTAAATATGCGGGTTTTACCTGTACAACTCTCTGCAAATTCGGATGTTGTGAATAAACAATTGTACAGAATAATATATATATATAGATTACATAGAACATTGCATAATTTCATTACAATAGTGATATTTTAGAGTAAAGGTTATTAAGGATATTGCAACCTTGTGTATAGCATGTGAAAGTAATGCATTTGCAAATGCAGTGATGCTTAATCTTTTTATTATACTACTTAATAATCTCAAGCAGAAACTTATGCAAATAACGGCATGTAGTAAATTTGACTGATTAGTGTTTTTGGTGTAATATGTAGACTTTAAAAAGGAAAATTACACTAGATGATTCTACAACTTTGATAATATTTCCTCATATAACAATCTAAGCTTTTATGCCTGAATAATAATTCATATGAGATATATTTATAAATTAACATATTACCAATTAATGAAATATGTTGGCGGTGTATCAAAATCTTTATATTCTGTAGGATATGGTTTCATTATCATACAGTAACGCTGATTTCATTAAACTGAAAAATAGCCTGATTTTTTTAGGTAATTTAAAGCGACTTGATTTCAAAATTCTACTCAACCTGTCCATTGTCGCATTTT
>NC_090747.1:50946060-50953560 GCF_036898095.1 Palaemon carinicauda | reverse complement strand
TTCCTTCTCTCACACACACTTCCAAATTCTTTCACTACTCGGCCAAGCTTCGTTTCCGCGTCTGCAACCAGTACAGTATCATCCGCAAACAACAACTGATTTACCTCCAATTCATGGTCGTTCTCGTCTACCAGTTTCAATCCTAGTCCAAGCACTCGAGCATTCACCTCTCTCACCACTCCTTCAACATACAAGTTAAACAACCACGGCGACATCACACATCCCTGTCTCAGCCCCACTCTCACCGGAAACCAATCGCTCACTTCATTTTCTATCCTAACTAATGCCCTACTACCTTTGTAATAACTTTTCACTGCTTGCAACAACCTTCCACCAACTCCATATAACCTCATCACATTCCACATTGCTTCCCTATCAACTCTATCATACGCTTTCTCCAGATCCATAAACGCAACATACACCTCCTTACCTTTTGCTAAATATCTCTGGCATATCTGCCTAACTGTAAAAATATGATTCATACAACCCGTACCTCTTCTAAAATCACTCTGTACTTCTAAGATTGCATTCTCTGTTTTATCCTTAATCCTATTAATCAGTACTCTACCATACATTTTTCCCACCGCACTCAACAAACTAATACCTGTTGAATTACAACACTCATACACATCTCCCTTACCCTTATATAGTGGTACAATACACGTACAAACCCAATCTACTGGTACCATTGACAACACAAAACATATATTAAACTATCTCACCAACCATTCAAGTACATCCACACCCCCTTCCTTCAACATCTCAGCTCTCACACCATTCATACCAGATGTTTTTCCTACTCTTGTTTCATCTAGTGCTCTCCTCATTTCCTCTCTTGTAATCTCTCTCTCATTCTCATATCCCATCACCCGCACTTCAACACCTGCAACAGCAATTATATCTACCACCTACCTATTATCCTCAACATTCAGTAAACTTTAAAAAAAAAACCGGACTCCTTTTCCTTGCCTCCACTCTTTTTAACAACATTCCATTTCCATCTTTCACTGTCTCTTCAATTCTTGAACTAGCCTTCCTTACTCTCTTCACTTCTTTCTAAAACTTCTTATTCTCTTCATATGAAAAACCCAATCCCTGACCCCACTTCAGGTCAGCTGCCCTCTTTGCCCCACTCCCCTAGCGCTTTACTTCTACATTTTTCTCTCTATATCTTTCATAATTCTCTACACTAATACTCTGCAGCCATTCTTCAAAAGCCATCTTTTCTCTTCCGCTTTTACCTTCACTCCTTCATTCCACCATTCACTGCCCTTCCTTATGCTGCCTCCAACTAACTTCTTGCCACACACATCACTTGTAATCCCGACAAAATTTTCTTTAACTAACTTCCACTCCTCCTCTAAATTACCAATTTCTCTTACTTTCGCTTCGTCATATGCCATTTTCAACCTTTCTTGATATTTACTTTTTACCCCCGGTTTTATTAGCTCTTCAACCCTCACTAGCTCCCTTTTACATCCACCTACTCTATTCCCCACTCTTTTGCTACAACTAGTTTTCCTTCCACTAAAAAATTATCAGACATACCATTAGCCATACCCTTAAACATGTGCACGTCTTTCAATCTTCCAAATATTCTTTTAGTTATCAACACATAATCCATTAACGCCCTTTCTACCACTCTTCCATTTGCCACTCTAACCCATGTATACTTGTTTTTATATTTCTTTTTGAAAAAGCTAGAACTTATTAACATCTCTTGCTCAACACACATATCTACGAGTCTCTCGCCACTCTCATTTTCACCTGGTACGCCATACTCCCAATGACACCTTCTACTCTCCAGCGCCCACTCTAGCATTTAAGTCACCCATGACAATTACATAATTCCTTCTACTTAGTCCTTCTACACACCTAGTCAATTCATTCTAGAACTCATACCACTCTTCTTCACTTTTCTCACAACCTGGCCCATACGCACTGACAAAAGCCCAAAATTCCCTACCCAACCTATCCCTTACCCACATTAACCTAGATGATATCTCCTACCATTCCACTACTTTATCTGTCCTCCATGCACTCAGCAATAAAGCCCCACCTTTTCTTGCTCTTCCCCTTTCAATCCCAGACATTTTACCTGACATTTCACCAAACATCACTTAACCTTTCCCTTTTATCTTTGCCAATATATCTATCCTTCTATTCCTAAACATACTTCCAATCTCACATCTTTTACTCTCTATCGTACTACATCCACGCACATTCAAACACCTCAAAACTAGAGTGCGGGGAGCAGTCACTCTCCCCCCAGCTCCACCTCTTAGAGGTCTCACAGAATTATAACAAAGGAGAGGGGGTTCCCAGCCTTTACTCCAATAATACATTAGTTTTTTTATTACCACCAGGCCACCTAATATAATTAGAAAGCTTAAATTAAAGCTAATAAAACAATGAAAATCATGGTATACTCTAACATATTACATCAAATTACAATTAGAACCACTTTAATTTTGATATAAATCATTGTTCCTAGAAAAAAAAAAAACATTCTAAAGCTACTCAAAGCAATGATATTCTTCATAATATTAATGCAATGTTTTGTAAACCAGTTATGGACATGAGACGTGGCTAACGTCAGGTCAGGTCATTTCCTATAAAAATGAGTTGTTGTTTTAAAGAAGTTTTTAGTTTATATAAAGAACTTAAGGATTCTTTGTCTTTTAATGAATCCAGTAGACTATTCATAACTGTGGACCTCTGGTACTTATTTCCCTTAATCTGGACAATAGATTATTGGCTTGTCTTGTAGCGATCCCTGTAACTATGTCAACGGTACTAAATTTATACAGACAATTCTAAAATGGATTTTTTTTTAAACTTTAGAAACAAAAAGGGATACATTAAACGTATAATTATTTTTCACTTAAAACCAACCCAGTTCTAATAAAAACAGGAGATATATGATCATATTTTCTCACCATACCCATGACCAACTGAGCGGTCAGATTTTGAAGGTTTTGTATTAGTTTCACTGGTTGTTAATCACCATTTCATATAGAAGTAATGAAATATATTTAATACCAACGATTGTACTACGACAAGGCAGGTTTCCTATTTCGAATATATTTTAAGGCTACTGAGATCAATAAGGGTCCCCATAACTTTTCTGTGAAGTTCATCAATGTTTTCCGAATGCCATGTGTCTAACAAAGTGCACTCAAAGATTCTTTACGAATTCCTCAGGTTCGATGATATCCCATTAAAATTTCTGTGATGTTATCCCCCGATTTTGGGTGGATATTGCCTGGAGCCCAGGAATAAACATTGCGTTTTGCTTGTATTTAACAATAAGCCATTTATTTGAAAATAAATCTTCATTCTATATAAAATCTCCTCAGCTTTGCTGACTAAATCTCCCAAGTTATCG
Source organism: Palaemon carinicauda (assembly GCF_036898095.1). Classification (NCBI taxonomy): domain Eukaryota; kingdom Metazoa; phylum Arthropoda; class Malacostraca; order Decapoda; family Palaemonidae; genus Palaemon; species Palaemon carinicauda. The sequence goes on along the minus strand of NC_090747.1, from coordinate 50,950,172 downwards.
ATATACCCCATCAATTATTACCTTAGTGTCATCAGCATATTGAACGATCAAACAGTTACTTAAAAACAATCAAATAATTTACTTAGATGTAAAATAAAATTGGTCCTAGGATTTAACCTTAAGGTACGCCAGATCCCACGTTTTAGTGAGCTTGATACAACATATCAAGTCTGGTAGATTACGCCAATATGGATCAATATACTGTCTGACATTTATCGAGCAAAATTTCATGGTTCACAGCATCATAACGCTTTCGACTAGTCGAGAAGCAGTAAAAGGGAAATTATTTTCTAGTATATGTTACCCCAGATTTTATTTGACATCTTTCATAGTGCTTTCTAAGTTTATAATTTTGGTCGAAAGCCATGTTAACTATTAGAAAATGAGGGTGGATGTTTTCTAAGTATTCAGTTAACTGTTATGTCAGGTGTTTTATATATATATATATATATATATATATATATATATTATATATATATATATATATATATATATATAATATATATATATATATATATATATATAACACCTGTAATAAAGGAAATGGCCTGTTATTAAAAATCTCCGCTTTTAAAATAAGGAACAACATTGGTATTTTTCCAAGTTTCCGGGTAGACATTAGTTACGAGGGATGTAATAATAATAATAAATAATAATAATAATAATAATAATAATAATAATAATAATAATAATAATAATAATAATAAAGCTGTTAGGGTTTAATGAAAATCATTAAACTTTCGATAATAGTCCACCCTAATGATTAAACGAAGCTTTGGCAGCTTTTATCAATTTCGAAACGTTTTTTGCATATTTTTCTTCATATAAAAACGCGGATGATCTTGACGACAGAGAGGCTTCGTGATTATCTGTATTTGACAGTTCTTTACGTCATCAGATTTTCAATATATTTCTTCTTTGACTTCATGGTGAAGTAAGGAAAATAGTCCTATTTTTCTCAGGTCACATGTATTTTTTTTTTTATTATTATTATTCGTGGATATATTTTGATTTTTTAAATCGAAAATGCATAACTTTTCTGTGCTTTCCTAGGAAAGTTGACGATGATTTATGGAGGACATAATGTTCATTGTTGACGACAACAAAGCGATAATAAAGTAAATGTATTTCAAACTTGTTCAACGGATGAGACTAATCTAAACAACATCTGTTAAAATAAAAGAATCTAGAGTTTCGGACACATATACAATGTAGCTCAACGTGTATCTTTGTAGATTATTGTATAATACTTTTTCTTTTATGGAAAGTGTCTTTACATATGCTAAACTTCATTGTCAGGTACTGAAGAGATGCAAAAAAAGTTATAACAGATAGACATTTTGATGTATATTTGATATTTAATCTATATTATATTGGTAAATAATAAGGAACTTCATCTTACAATGATAAATTTGCAGTTGTGTCTCGAGGCACAGAGACACCATTGGATTGTTTGCATTTCAATATGCATGCTCGCATGCATATATATGTACACTCACACACACTAACCCAAAATTTGAAAAAAAAGAGAAATATCTTTTAACATCACCTAAATCATAGTATGTTTGATATATAGTTTATATTATATTGGGAAACAATAAGGAACTTCATCTTACACCTAGATAAAATATTTAAATAAATACAATAATGAACTTGCAGTTGTGTTTCGAGACACATAAAGACACCATTAGATTGTTTGCAGTTTAATAAGCATGCCTCGCATGCATATTTATATACACTCACACACACTGTAACATACTAACTCAAATTTTGAAAAAAGAGAAATATATTTTTAAATCACCCAAATCATAGTAGGTTGGTATTCATTGGAAAGGTCTTGATGAGAGTTTTCCAATATATATTAACCAGCTAGGGTTTGTGTGCTCTTGCAAGATTTTCCTACATCAGAAGTTTTGTTGAATTCACCACTGGGACTGAAAGGGTTAATGTTCAACAATAGAAAGTTCCTCCTCTTAATGTTATATATTGTATATATACAGTATATACATATATATTGTATATATATATATATTATATATATATATATATATATATATATATATATATATATATATGTATATATATATATGTATATACATACATATATGTACTGTAGGTATATATATATATATATATATATATATATATTATATATATATATATATATATATATATATATATGTATATATATATATATATATATATATATATATATATATATATATATATATATATATATATATATATATATTTATATATATATATATATATATATATATATATATATATATATATATAATATATATATATATATACACATATATACATATATTTGTATATATATATATATATATATATATATATATATATATATATATATATATATATATATATATATATATATATATATACAGTATATATACATATATATATATATATATATACATATGTATATATATATATATATATATATATATATATATATAATATATATATATATATACATACATATATATATATATATATATATATATAATATATATATATATATATATATATATATATATATATATATATATCAACGGACATGTTCTTTAGCTGATAGGCAGGAAGGGTGAAAGTCCCAAATAATATTTTGTAGTATTTCTTTAAAAGAGTTTTTGTTCGTAAAGTGAAATATTTGTAAAGTCGTCAGATGATTGCAATATGTTCACTTTAATCAACAAATGATTTACTCGAGACTTTATTGCGAAATATGCTATTGTTTGAAGTGATAAAATATATGAAGGGCCAAATCACTCAAAAAGTTTAAACGGAGAGAGCGTTTAGTTTCGTGAGGAAATGATACTTTCAAATAAACTTAAAATGCTAAACGTATTTCAATTTTAGGTACAAAATGATTGAGTTTTTTTAATAAGGGGCGGCAGCTATGTTTAAAGTCCTCCTCGTGAACAGACCCTATCTGTATTGACTTTGGTACAGCCATCACTCCAAACAAAGTCATCAAGATTGATCATTATGTTGCCTCAAATTAATAGGATTTTTCCAAGGTTCTGGACATTCACCAACTTTTTCATAATGACCCAAAGTACGTACCCGAGTCCTTTTGTACCAACCACAAATTTTTCTGAAGCTTTTGAGCCGTATCATACACTTTTCGGCATCAAAGTCCTCTTCAGTCCTGACTGAAAACTTAAAACTCATGATGTGAATGAAACTTACTTCCAACTGTACTATGGTATTCCGGTAGAATTAATATAACATATTTCCACAAATAAACAAAAAAAATCTGCAATCTAATAAATCTCAAAAGTATTGTGCAATAAAAATTTTCATGAGTACAAAACTTTATGTTTGCCTACTATACCATTATAGAATTTGAACATCCAACACCGATAAGATCAGTTTAGTTCTAGTATTTATTCTGTTCTATCTACGTCATGTTACCTGAATAAGAAAATAGCTGTAAGTAAGAGAACAAAAAAAAAAAAAAGAACAAATACAAGGATCTTTTGGTATAGCAAGATATTTGAGCAATCCTTATATATCGATCTCAGAGGGAAAAGCTAGTGACGTCCTTAGTGACATCATCAACGAAAAATTTCAAGTTTAAATTTTCATCAATTCTTGGTGATGTGTGGAAAGTTATGAAATAAGAACGCAAGGAAATAAAAGATTTTTGGTCTGTTTTCTGTTAATGATAATCTTAAAATTGTATATAAGGTGACAGCACTTGGGAAAACTACCTTTAAGAAATTTTCCAAGCCCACTTTAAGATGACTCTGGATTTGTTAATCAGCATAAAAATTATTAGTTTTCCTTTGATATCAAATTAATTAATATAGTATTATTTTTGGTTTCGGTAGTTTTGGGCCTTTTTTACTATATCATGATGGTTGTTAATATTGCCAACAATATACAAATACTTCTCTCTTATGACTTTTAGTTCTAGGCTTGAATTGAAATCCAACCAAATACTGTGTTTTGAGTGTCATGAATATTAGGAGGGAATTTTTGGTAATTGGGTTCATGATATTATCATTATTCCTTCTTTTACTCATGATAATATTCAGTCGGATTCTTACGATGCGAGATCTATGTATTCTCTTCTA
>NC_090747.1:50933560-50941060 GCF_036898095.1 Palaemon carinicauda | reverse complement strand
GTTCTCAAATCTACTAAATCTATTGGAGATTGTTTCATTTTCATACCAGGACTCATGTTCATTAAGAAAGAGAGAGAGAGAGAGAGAGAGAGAGAGAGAGAGAGAGAGAGAGAGAGAGAGAGAGAGAGAGAGAGAGTGAGAGAGAGAGAGAGAGAGAGAGAGGATGAGAGAGGAGAGAGAGAGAGAGAGAGAGAGAGAGAGAGAGAGAGAGAGTGTACACAACTTTCGGTTTAGGCAATGGCTACCGCTAAGCATTTTCTTTTGTTCCACCTTAATGGGATTCAAGTTATGGCAATCATTTACATAAAAAAATCCATCAGAATTTTAGGCAGCACTAATTACTAAGAATTAAAATTTTAGATGGTTCAGTAATGATATGTAAAATTTATGTTTTTATTTATGGTAATGGATATTCTAGCTGTTGAGACAAAAAAAATATACTTCCGATTTTATTTAGAATCCCAGCAACAACCTCCGTCAATTAATTATATAACCTAAGATTTATTTTTAGTTTTTTTTTAATTGAAATTGATTCTTGGTGTTGAATTTTTTTTTAATTTCAGTAAACTTAAGAGTATATAAGTATAATCGATATAAGTAGTTGACATTGAAAATTAAAGATCCGTCCTCAAACTATCATCAGATTTGTAAGGCTCCTGGAAAGATGCCCATAGTAATATTTTCATATTTTGATAGGCAAAAAAAAAAAAAAAAAAAATGATAATGATAATCACATCCAAGGTTTTTGTGGAATTATTCTAATTTCCATCTGTATGAATTTAATGTCATTATAAAATAAGATGATAGATTGGCCTCTTTTTTTCTTTGTTGGTGATTTCAATGCTCATCATAGGGAGTTGTTAAGTTTTGTTTCTCCTACCGATCGCCATGGCTTAAGAGCTTTAGACTTTCCCTCTGAAACAGGCTGCGACCAAGTCATGAGCAAATGTTTGGACCTCGTACACACTGACTCCCATGGTGTTATAACAAGTAGGATTGGTTCTCCAGTCGGGATATCTGATCATGCCTTGATTTCCTTGGGAGTGAAGACTGAGCAGCCTGTACCTGATGTATTATATGAAATATGTATTTTATGAAATCTCAAGCAGAGCGGAATGGGATTTTGCATAACCTTTTGGGCTTGAATTGGTGATAATTGTATAGCATTGCTGATCTTGTTGTCCCTTTGAATGGGGATCTAGTCAACATAATTGATAGGCGTATCCCTTCTCGTGTGCTAAAGTACTGAGTGAAACTAAATACTACACAGTATTTTAGAAGTTTTATACCAGGTATGACCAAGTTGTGGAATGATTTTCCTATTCGGGTAGTTGAATCAGTAAAACTTAAAATGTTCAAACCCCCGGCAAATGTTTGTTTTTTATGTTGAGCAAGCTGACATAGGCCTTTTTATAGTTTAATATGAATTATCTGTTTTAATGTTGTGAATATTTTTTAAAATATTTAATATTAATTTTTCATTACTTCTCATATCGTTTATTTAATTCACTATTCCTTTCCTGGCTGGGATATTTTTCCCTGTTGGAGCCCTTGGTCTTATAGCGTCTTCCTTTTCCAACTAGGGCTATAGCTTGGCTAATAATAATAATAATAATAATGATAATAATAAAATCCCATTTTTATATAAAACTCTCTCTCTTTCTCTCTCTCTCTCTCTTTCCTCTCTCTCTCTCTCTCTCTCTCTCTCTCTCTCTCTCTCTCTCTCTCTCTCTCTCTCTCTCTCTCTCTATTATATACATATATATGTATGTATATATATATATATATATATATATATATATATATATATATATATATATATATATATATATATATATATATATATATATGTAATAGTTAGAATAGTAATATTACATGTTTTAAAACAAATGAGGTAATATGTCATGTTGGTTGGAAGAGCTAACCGTGAGATTTGCTGTAGTCATTCAAATTGTAAGCAGGATGTATACTGCTAAGTTGCCTTTCTTTCTTAATGTCAACACATTGTCTCTTCGTGTGAAAGTTTGTGACGTCACCGGATGCAGGTGTCTTCCGATTCCGTCACTTAGCTAAATTAAAGCAAGTATACGATATTTGGGATATCGGTAATTTGTTCAGTTCATATCTAAACTTCACCAGAATTGGTCATGTGGACCAACACAGCTTCCTCCAGAGATGGAGATGTTTAACTCAGTTGTTTATTCACAATAAAACTTAAAAACCATTAAGATGTATTCAGTAAACCATTTAAATACATCTGAAACAACTCATACTCAAATGTGTGCTTAAGACAGTAGCACACCAATAAATGGTGGCAGCGGTTAAACTCTAAGACAGCGATTAAACTCTAAGAATTAGAGAAATATCTTCAAGACTTCAAAATAAATAGCTGTAAAACCAGAGAACGATCTTCAAGACTTCAAAATAAAAGCTGTAATACCTGATAAAGATCTTCAAGAACTCAAAACTATCTACAAGAATCTACAATTTTGACTAAGTCCAACGGAAATGCTAACACCAACATATGTTAGTATACAAATTGAATCTTCAATCAACATCCTAGGAAACCCAAGGACTGGCATTCAACAATTGCAAAACATATCCAGGAAGAACTACATTCAACAAGAAACTAGAACGAGATATCGCTAACAAAACATCAAGAGAGAGAGAGAGAGAGACGACGAGTCGACTTCATATAAAGCTAAGTACAGAGATTTTGTATTCATTTCAGTTTGGGCAGTGAAGTGTAGTTATCACAAGTCGTTAGTCAATTATTACTGCGGTGAGTGAATTCCTAAACTTTGTTATAAGAAACTCCGAATTTTCATTTAGAATTTTTCTTTCTTTGTGCTAATTCCTTTTTCTTTCATAAACTCTTGGGGGGAAATGTATTGGGATTAGTAACATTGTTGGGGGAATTTTATTATACATATGCGTTTACGCAGTGGGCGTCTGTACTCATATAGATATTTTGATAGGATTGAAAGGGGTCAAAGAGATAGAAAAAAAAATACAGCAGTCATGGCTCCTCCTGTCAGCCCTACCCCTGGACCTAGTGGTGTAGGCCAGGCTAATCCTCCTCCAATTGTGACGCTTGTAAATGCCAGGTCAGCAATCCTTCCTTTTCAAGGCCGTGTCAACGGGTTCTTGCCACAAAATGTGGAGTCATGGATTTCATCCGTTGATGCCCATTTAAATGCCAAACAAATCGTAGATCCTTTTGTACAATTACAAGAAGCTAAAAGTTTTATAGATTTTTCTAAGGGGGATGCGAGTGCGTATTTAAGAGGTGTTTCATTTCAGGAAGCAGTTACTTGGGATGATTTCAAAGTTAGGTTACGCGCGATCTATGGGGGTGAGGAAGCTTTGGATGTAGTGTTAACGTTACGAAATACACTTAATCAAGCCACTATGAATCGGCTTAATGTTGTTGAGAGAGCAGCTCTCATAGCTGATAGGCTTAACGAATATCAGGACATTTTAGGTAATTCCACTTGGGTTACTAACGATAATATCTCCGTGAAAGATTTTTTACGATTAATGTATTTAACTTGCATGACACTTATGTTGCCTGAAGCTTTAGTGCGGTGCTTTGATAAGAAGTTAATGCCTGCAAGTACGGAATTGGATGTCTATAAACAGATAAAGAAACACATGTCCAAGTGTCCAGATCTCGATCCCGTGTTAACTCAAGTTTTTGCTAAGAATGAAACAAAACCACAAACAGTGAACGTAATTAACAATCCAGTAGCGGGAGTGACGTGTTACAACTGCAAACGTCAAGGTCACATAAGCGCAGACTGTATAACGAAATTTTGTTCAGTTCACAACACAGGATCACATTCTTATAGTCAATGTTACGCGCGTAAGACACAACAATATCCTAGAAATACACAGTCAATTCCACAGTCAGTTCCATATGGAAATAAAAAGAAAAATCCTCATTTTAACAATAAGAAGAAACAACAAAATGTCAATGCAGTTCAGAGTCCGAAACAAACAAACACTTCTTCAAATATCGCTGAGCCTGGGCCGTCAAACCAGACCTCGCAAAGTCAGCCTAATTTTCAGAATGTGCAGAGCAAAGCAAATACCACATAGTTAACTCTAGAGGGGAAGAGAGTGATGTTGGGTCAAGGTCATTTATGTCAACATCAATAGTATTGAATAATCAATTTAATGTTTTATCAGATAATTGTGAGACAATAGATTTTCCTATGTAACACACGGCCGAATTAAGTAAAACAGTGCATGCTCCCGTAGATTTGCAACGTATTCATACAATAATAAGCCAAAATGAGTTATGGCCAACCTTATATGCTGTAAATTTAGAACACGAATCCTTTACGTTATTTTTTGACTCTGGTAGTCCACGTAATATTATGGATTTGAAGACGCATCATTTGTTGTTTTCGAACTTTCCGATTGAAAAATCAGGAATTAGACTTTCAGGTATAGGAAATAATGAATTAAACGTCATAGGCATAACTCATATTCAGTTCAGAGTCGGTAATCGCACGTTTGCCGATACATTTGTTGTTGTGAAAAACATTAATATGTATCCAGCTGTAATTATAGGATACCCATCTATGGGAAATCAAAACATTATCTTAGCTCCTGCCAAGCACGGCGTGTATATCAAAGGGAAATTCTATAAGTCTTCTAATACTTTAAAGTCAGTTTTGGATAAAAAGGAGATGACAAATGTAACCGTAACGTACGTTGAAGAACCAATAACTTGTCTCACTAATAAAGAAATAATATACGCGACCCAGCAGAATTCTCGTTCACCCGTAATATCATCTTGCACGCAATATATCGAACCAAACATACCTTCGAATTTAATAGTGCAAATAAAGAAAACACTACCGGGATCTGAAATATTAATCCTTTCCGATACTTTGAAAACCAACGGATTGTCTGTCACACAAGCTATTTATACAGTAGGCTCACATCAGCAATGTAATATCGAAGTCTGTAATCATTTAAATAACACTTTAGTAATTCACAAAAATCAACATATCTTGGATGTAGAAGTTTATAAACATCGTATTCTTACCGTTGCTGAAATCAATCACTCTCAATCAGTTGCGGATGAATCCCTTTTACGATCTATTAAAAATAAAATCAGTAAGGACATTCAAGACGAAGAAATTCAGCAGAAAATTTTTGAACTTTTAAATAAATATACAGATGTCTTTTCCACTACGGATGGATCCTTAGGAAAAACAGATGTGATCGAGCATCAAATAAGGTTAAAAAGACAAACAGAAAATTATATATGTACCCTCGTACAGACTCCCTATGAAATTCCAGAATGAAATAAATGATGAAGTAGGTAAAATGTTAGAGGAAGGAGTCATTAGAAAATGAAATAGCCCTTATAATTTTCCTTTAATAGTTGTACCGAAAAAAGATCGAACATGGCGTATCTGCGTCGACTTTCGTCGTCTAAACGAGGAAACGATCCCTGATCGATTCCAGTGCCATGTACTGATGATATTTTGTCTTTATTAGGTCAGAATAAATATTTTACCAGTTTGGACTTACTTAAAGGCTTTCACCAGATATCATTAGAAGAAGATAGTATCCCATACACAGCCTTCAGCACAGCCAGGGGACATTATGAATTTTTACGGATGCCTTTTGGTTTACGTTGTGCTCCTATAACATTTACAAGAATGATTAACATAGTGTTTGGAGACTTGTTAGGGGATATATTGCATGCCTATATGGATGATCTTGTAATCTTTTCCAACACCTTAGAAGAACATCTACGTAAGTTAGAACTAGTACTACAGAGATTAAGACAACATAACTTAAGGGTAAAGATTAGTAAGTGTGAATTTTTCAAAACAGAATTAATATATTTGGGTTTCATGGTGTCAAGCCAAGGTCTTAAAGTAGTCCATGATAAGGTGTCGGCTATACGTAATTTTCCCATACCTACTAATGTCAAGGGAATACAGCAATTTCTGGGTTGTAGTGGATATTACAGGCGTTTTATACGCAACTATTCAATAATAGCCGCTCCTTTAACTGATCTTACGAAGAAGGGCGTAGATTTCATATGGTCTGAGCAACATCAACAGGCGTTTAATACTTTGAAAGATGAACTGTGTAGTTCTCCTATCTTAAAATTTCCTGACTTCGGTAAGGAATTCTTCATTGCAACAGACGCCTCAGACTTAGGAGTAGGAGGGGTATTGCTTCAGCAATATGATAAACAGTTTTTCCCGATAGCTTTCTATTCTCGAAAATTGAGAACTTCCGAAAGTAAGTATGCAGTAATAGACAAGGAAGGACTAGCTATTGTTAATTCGCTAGTGCATTTTAAGTTCATAATTTACGGTTATCCCGTTAAGGTTCTTACTGACCATAAACCACTAACAGAGTTCTTTAAAGGCTTCAATCACAGCCCTAAACGAACTCGGTGGCATTTAATCATTCAAGATTTTAGCGCAAGAATCGGGTATTTACCTGGGAAAGCAAATATCATTGCGGATGCATTATCACGCAACCCCGTGTCATCTAGTACGGAGTCTTTAGCTGAATTAATAGATATATCAACATCCATGCCTATTGTAAAAACAATATCTGAACAAGAAGATTTAGGCTGGAGTGCTGAGTTGTTACAGACTGAGCAAAGAAAAGATCAGAAAATAGAAACAATTATGAATGCTTTGAAAGGCAATCATAAAGAAAAGGAATATATAAAGTATAAGCAGCAGAATTATGTAATCAAAGATAATATTCTGTGTAGGACTGTGACAAGGAAAACCCGCAATACACCACATGTAACTAACGACCAGGTAGTAGTACCAAACTCACTTGTTTCCACTGTCCTGAATTGGTTGCATTCAAATCCATTACATGGACACCCTGGGTTCTCATTAATGTCACAGAAAGCCAAATCATTGTTTTATTGGCATACAATGCTTACAGATATAAAAAGACACATAGCTAATTGTCGCACATGTCAGGAAAACAAAGGGCATACGAAAACACCTGTCAGCCTAGGAGCTTATCCTGTTCCCAATCAACCCTTTGAAAGAATACATTTAGATTTGTTAACAGGATTTTACGAGTCAGACAGAGGAAATAAGCACCTCTTAGTAATTATAGATGCTTTAACTCGATATACAGAACTAATAGCGCTTAAAACTAAAACTGCGATTGAATGCGCTAGGAAGTTTTACGAGTGTTACATTTGTAAACATGGAATTCCACACATGATAATCTCAGACTCGGGTGGTGAATTTAATAATCACTTTCTTACCTCATTGTGTGAATTCCTCAACATAAAGAAGATCAATACCATGATATATCACCCAGAGTCGAATGGCCTAGTGGAAAGAGCAAATAGGAAGATATTAAATATATTGAGGGTAACACTGGGGGGATCAGACCCCAACTGGGATATTGCAATACCGGCGGCACTGAGTACTCTGAATCATTCATATCATATATCAATTAAAATGTCACCACATGAAGCATTGT
>NC_090747.1:50916761-50933060 GCF_036898095.1 Palaemon carinicauda | reverse complement strand
GTAAGGAAAATAGTCCTATTTTTCTCAGGTCACATGTATTTTTTTTTTATTATTATTATTCGTGGATATATTTTGATTTTTTAAATCGAAAATGCATAACTTTTCTGTGCTTTCCTAGGAAAGTTGGACGATGATTTATGGAGGACATATGTTCATTGTTGACGACAACAAAGCGATAATAAAGTAAATGTATTTCAAACTTGTTCAACGGATGAGAACTAATCTAAACAACATCTGATTAAAATAAAAGAATCTAGAGTTTCGGACACATATACAATGTAGCTCAACGTGTATCTTTGTAGATTATTGTATAATACTTTTTCTTTTATGGAAAGTGTCTTACATATGCTAAACTTCATTGTCAGGTACTGAAGAGATGCAAAAAAAGTTATAACAGATAGACAAATTTTGATGTATATTTGATATTTAATCTATATTATATTGGTAAATAATAAGGAACTTCATCTTACAATGATAAATTTGCAGTTGTGTCCGAGGCACAGAGACACCATTGGATTGTTTGCATTTCAATATGCATGCTCGCATGCATATATATGTACACTCACACACACTAACCCAAAATTTGAAAAAAAGAGAAATATCTTTTAACATCACCTAAATCATAGTATGTTTGATATATAGTTTATATTATATTGGGAAACAATAAGGAACTTCATCTTACACCTAGATAAAAATATTTAAATAAATACAATAATGAACTTGCAGTTGTGTTTTCGAGACACATAAAGACACCATTAGATTGTTTGCAGTTTAATAAGCATGCTCGCATGCATATTTATATACACTCACACACACTGTAACATACTAACTCAAATTTTGAAAAAGAGAAATATATTTTTAAATCACCCAAATCATAGTAGGTTGGTATTCATTGGAAAGGTCTTGATGAGAGTTTTCCAATATATATTAACCAGCTAGGGTTTGTGTGCTCTTGCAAGATTTTCCTACATCAGAAGTTTTGTTGAATTCACCACTGGGACTGAAAGGGTTAATGTTCAACAATAGAAAGTTCCTCCTCTTAATGTTATATATTGTATATATACAGTTTATACATATATATTGTATATATATATATATATATGTATATGTTTATATATATATGTATATACATACATATATGTACTGTAGGTATATATATATATATATATATGTATATATATATATATATATATATATTTATATATATATAATATATATACACATATATACATATATTTGTATATATATATATATATATATATACAGTATATATACAGTATATATATATATATATATACATATGTATATATAATATATATATATACATACATATATATATATATATATATATCAACGGACATGTTCTTTAGCTGATAGGCAGGAAGGGTGAAAGTCCCAAATAATATTTTGTAGTATTTCTTTAAAAGAGTTTTTGTTCGTAAAGTGAAATATTTGTAAAGTCGTCAGATGATTGCAATATGTTCAACTTTAATCAACAAATGATTTACTCGAGACTTTATTGCGAAATATGCTATTGTTTGAAGTGATAAAATATATGAAGGGCCAAATCACTCAAAAAGTTTAAACGGAGAGAGCGTTTAGTTTCGTGAGGAAATGATACTTTCAAATAAACTTAAAATGCTAAACGTATTTCAATTTTAGGTACAAAATGATTGAGTTTTTTTAATAAGGGGCGGAGCTATGTTTAAAGTCCTCCTCGTGAACAGACCCTATCTGTATTGACTTTGGTACAGCCATCACTCCAAAACAAAGTCATCAAGATTGATCATTATGTTGCCTCAAATTAATAGGATTTTTCCAAGGTTCTGGACATTCACCAACTTTTTCATAATGAACCAAAGTACGTACCCGAGTCCCTTTTGTACCAACCACAAATTTTTCTGAAGCTTTTGAGCCGTATCATACACTTTTCGGCATCAAAAGTCCTCTTCAGTCCTGACTGAAAACTTAAAACTCATGATGTGAATGAAACTTACTTCCAACTGTACTATGGTATTCCGGTAGAATTAATATAACATATTTCCACAAATAAACAAAAAAATCTGCAATCTAATAAATCTCAAAAGTATTGTGCAATAAAAATTTTCATGAGTACAAAACTTTATGTTTGCCTACTATACCATTATAGAATTTGAACATCCAACACCGATAAGATCAGTTTAGTTCTAGTATTTATTCTGTTCTATCTACGTCATGTTACCTGAATAAGAAAATAGCTGTAAGTAAGAGAACAAAAAAAAAGAAACAAATACAAGGGATCTTTTGTATAGCAAGATATTTGAGCAATCCTTATATATCGATCTCAGAGGGAAAAGCTAGTGACCGTCCCTAGTGACATCATCAACGAAAAATTTTCAAGTTTAAATTTTCATCAATTCTTGGTGATGTGTGGAAAGTTATGAAATAAGAACGCAAGGAAATAAAAGATTTTTGGTCTGTTTTCTGTTAATGATAATCTTAAAATTGTATATAAGGTGGACAGCACTTGGGAAAACTACCTTTAAGAAATTTTCCAAGCCACTTTAAGATGACTCTGGATTTGTTAATCAGCATAAAATTATTAGTTTCCTTTGATATCAAATTAATTAATATAGTATTATTTTTGGTTTCGGTAGTTTTTGGGCCTTTTTACTATATCATGATGGTTGTTAATATTGCCAACAATATACAAATACTTCTCTCTTATGACTTTTAGTTCTAGGCTTGAATTGAAATCCACAAATACTGTGTTTTGAGTGTCATGAATATTAGGAGGGAATTTTTGGTAATTGGGTTCATGATATTATCATTATTCCTTCTTTTACTCATGATAATATTCAGTCGGATTCTTACGATGCGAGATCTATGTATTCTCTTCTAGAACACTTAAGTCTTTCATTGCGTCTCTAAATAATTATTGTAATTATTAAAGCTTTATTCGAAAGAACTCATATTTAGTAGTTTTTATAAGAATTTTTTGAAAGTCACCTAGTGATTACCCTAAAACCACTGATCATGGATGAAAAAAAAAAAATAGAAAGTGCAACTTTCTCCTAAAAATGCTGTTGGCAGGCAGCGTTATGTTCTACTGAAAAGCAACAATTTACTATTGTTCGTTAAGTTTTTTTTTTCTTTCTTTCTTGGTTTACTGACATATGAAGCTTTTTTCAGAAAGTGGCAGTTTGCTTTTTTCCTAAAATCATTTTGTTTACCGAAAGTTCTCCGTCCTACAATTTGGAAAAAACTTTACCATTATACTAATTCACCAGTAGAGACACTAAAAAACTGGAAAATTACCTCCCAATAAGTTTACAATCAGTAATATTATAGAATATTTACAAAGGTCATATTAGGCCGAACAAAAAGACAGCTAGACTTTAATTATTAAAAGAGAGGGCAGGCTTTTGAAGCGGGTATTCACTAAGCTAGCATACCCATCAAATTAAGCAGATAATGGATAAATCAGCATAGTATTACATATCACTATGGATGGCCTTTATAGACGATGAGAAAGCTTTTGATTAGTGTCAAAGCTATTGCAGTAATAAAACACTTCAATGACAGGGAATAAATAAATGTTATATTAGAACACTTGAAGGTATCTATACGGAATATTCAGCAATCTGAAAAACTACAGAAATATATTGTGAACATTCTGCGGGGAGACCCTATCTATTCCAAATTTTTCGTAGCATGCCTATAAATAGTTTTTCTTTAATTTAGTTTGGGAAATGTAAGAAATAACATTATTAGGTACAACTTACTAACTTAAGTTTGGCGGATAACAATTGTGTTTAGTAAATCGATGGAGAAATATTGCCAAAGATAATAGAAGATTTGTATAGATAAAACAAAAATGGTAGTACTGAAAATTACTGATGGTCAATGGAATTGCAGAGACAATTAATAATGATTAAGAACGGACCTCTAGATATTCATAAAGAATTTATGTTTCTATGGTAGACAATAAGTATTTCTCCGGGGCATGAGACCAATGTATATAAATATATAATATATATATATATAATGTGTGTGTGTGTGTGTATATATATATATATATATATACACATATACATATATATATATATAAATATGTATATTTATATATATATATATATATATATATCTATATATATATATATATATATATATGTGTATATATATATATATATATATATATTTGTGTGTGTATCTGTGTGTGTTTGTGTTGCGTGTGCGTGTTTAGAGAGAGAGAGAGAGAGAGAGAGAGAGAGAGAGAGAGAGACTGAAGTTCTTTTATATGACAATCCTCCAAATTTGATCCCTTGTGAACTCAGAAGTAAATTCATCTGTATATGACATTTTCCCCTTTCACGACGGAAAAGAAAACTCAAACCATCAATCATTCTATGCAAAGTTTATCCTTGGTCGGAAAGAGAAAGACTTACATTCCAAATTTTTCGGGTTTAAAAAAGAAAAAACTGTTTTTTGAACAAATTATATTTTTACATTGCACCAATGCTAAAAAACTGAATTCCAAGAGATTTATAGATTAGGTGTCTATTATTACCAACAATAAATAGTTTTGTTTCAGAAAGATTTATAATAAAAAAATAAAAAAATTAAAATGTCAATGACTTTAAACTAGAATTTGATTATATTTTTATTTGAAATTTCATAAAAAAATAAATCCATACAAATCCAATTAATTAATTTTATTCTTAATTTATCAATAAAAATAATGTTTTCATTATTATTACTCCTTTATTCTTTTATTATATATCAGTGAAGATGAACAATTATCATGAATGCAAGTTGACTGATGTAAAAAAACACAATTTTGGTGATCGTTATCTTCTGTCTTAGAGTAAAAAAAAAAAATCCACACTTATTATTTATTGAGAGTTTGTGCAATGATACCCATAGACAAAAGAAGGATAGCCTCCTTTAATTGAAATAAAAAAATGAAAATTTCATTATGGCATTCTAGGATTAGTAACCTATCACCTCCTGCTCCCCCCTCAAAAAAAAAAAAAAAAAAAATAAAATAAAAAAAAAATATAAAAAAAAATGTGATAGCTTTAGTTGACATAGGAATATTTTTCTCGTAATGATATAGGAAGTGCATTTAAATTGTTTCTTTGAAAAAAAGAAAAAAAATATCAATCAAAATACGTTAATACTAAACACTAATTCTCCTACTGCAATGTTTTATACATTAAATGATTCCCTCTGTGGCTCAGTCGGTTAATTGTTTCGGAAAGAGAGTCTTCAATCTTGTTGGCATCAAATTATGCTCAGAAAGGAATTTTTTCTATGCTATATATTCAAAGTTCACACTTTGATTATATTCAACATATGCCCTCCCACGTGTTTTAGTCTGTGTTTTTCATCAGCTCTTTTCATGAAAAAAATTGTGGGCTCATTGTTCTCTGTAACAGATATAACAGGTATACTTATTACTATTTGGGTAAATAACTTGGCATTTGTTGCAAGTTTATTAGGACCGTTTATAAAAATGGAAGATCCTACCCATACACTGAAAAGGAAGTTGTGTCTTTTAGCAATGCATCATATAAAATGTTCAAGACTAGCTCACCATGATTCTCTCTCTCTCTCTCTCTCTCTCTCTCTCTCTCTCTCTCTCTATTTTATCAGCAATTTTTTTTTCTCTCTCTCTTACATGGCTCCCATTTTCTGATTGTTCTTCCCAAAGCTTTCCGTTTTCTATCTGAAACTCAACATTTTGAGTGTTTTCTCCTTCCTCTTTTTGTGACCTAGTAATTACTCTTATTACTGGACCTAAGGACAGGGGATCAGCTTACTTTGCTAGCTTTACCCTCTATGTGGCAAAAATCATTATGTTGAACTTTAGTTTGCTACTCAACCGGTTGACAAAAATAAAAAAAGGAGCCGATGCCTCTTCAGGATCCAAATAATAGCCAATACCTCCCAAACGAAGAAACTATAATCGTTCTCTGACTCTTTCAACGGCCTTCGACGTTCTAAAAGCAAAACAAACGAGTCGGTTACTACCCTCATCACACCATTGATAGCTACACTATTCGCATATCCAATGTTTCGTCGTTGTAAGTGGAGAGAGAGAGGGAAATAGAGGGAGAGAGAGTTTTATATCTATCTATCTATATAATCTATATATCTATCTATATACACAACAGCATATATATATATATATATATGTATATATATAAATAAATATATATATATATATATATATGTATATATGTATATATATATATATATATATGTGTGTGTATATATATATATATATATATAGATATATATATAGATATATATATATATATATATATGTATAATGTATACTGTATATATATATATATATATATGTCTATATATATGTCTATATATATATATATATATATATTATGCGTGTGGTAAATTTTCCATATTTAAATGTGATCTTTCATATTTCATATAAGCAATATATATTATTATATTAATGTCTGGATTCGCTTAACGACCTCTGGATCAGAATTTCGAGGTGAAATCACATAAAGACAATGGCATCTGACCGGCCCGCAAATCGAACCATGGTCCAGGTGCTTGTATGCCAGTAACCAAACCATTTAGGCACGAAGAAGGATAAAGTCAATGACAATTCTTCTGTACATGTACATTTCGAATTTAGTTTTTTTTTTTTTAATTAGAATTTAAATCACTCTATCTTCACAATCGTGGCTAATTGGCACGTTTGTAACTTGGCATTTATATAATGATAAATTTTTTGCACATTTAAAAGTGTTTTTTCATATATCAAATAAACAATATATTTTAATACATTAATGTCTGGATTCTCTTACCGACCTCGGGATCAGAGTCTCGAGGGGAAATCACTCAAAGACCGTAACCAAACCATTTATCCACGAAGAAAGATAAAGGTCAATGACACTTCTTCAGTGCATATACTCGTTGAGTTCAGGTTTCTTGCATTTAGAATAGAAATCTACCATCTTCACAATCGTAGCTAATTGGTAGCTTTTTGACTTGGCATTCGATTAATGATAAATGTTAGCCTCTATAAACATGTTTTTTCATCATCTCCTACTTCGCTCTTCATAGTCCTCATCAGTGGAGGCCTGGGTCTTCCAACTCTTCAAGTTCATTGTGGAGCCATGCTGAACGTTTGGTAAACTAATCTCTCTTGGGCAGTGCGAAGACTGCATGCCCAAACTACCTCCATATACCCCCTATCATAATCTCATCCACATATGGTACTGGAGTAAACTCTCTTATAATTTCATTTATAATCCTGCCCTGCCATTCAACTCCCAATATCCTTATGAGGGTTTTGTTCTCAAATCTACTAAATCTATTGGAGATTGTTTCATTTTCATACCAGGACTCATGTTCATTAAGAAAGAGAGAGAGAGAGAGAGAGGAGAGAGAGAGAGAGAGAGAGAGAGAGAGTGAGAGAGAGAGAGAGAGAGAGAGAGAGAGAGAGAGAGAGAGTGTACACAACTTTCGGTTTAGGCAATGGCTACCGCTAAGCATTTTCTTTTGTTCCACCTTAATGGGATTCAAGTTATGGCAATCATTTACATAAAAAAATCCATCAGAATTTTAGGCAGCACTAATTACTAAGAATTAAAATTTTAGATGGTTCAGTAATGATATGTAAAATTTATGTTTTTATTTATGGTAATGGATATTCTAGCTGTTGAGACAAAAAAAATATACTTCCGATTTTATTTAGAATCCCAGCAACAACCTCCGTCAATTAATTATATAACCTAAGATTTATTTTTAGTTTTTTTTTAATTGAAATTGATTCTTGGTGTTGAATTTTTTTTAATTTCAGTAAACTTAAGAGTATATAAGTATAATCGATATAAGTAGTTGACATTGAAAATTAAAGATCCGTCCTCAAACTATCATCAGATTTGTAAGGCTCCTGGAAAGATGCCCATAGTAATATTTTCATATTTTGATAGGCAAAAAAAAAAAAAAAAAAAAATGATAATGATAATCACATCCAAGGTTTTTGTGGAATTATTCTAATTTCCATCTGTATGAATTTAATGTCATTATAAAATAAGATGATAGATTGGCCTCTTTTTTTCTTTGTTGGTGATTTCAATGCTCATCATAGGGAGTTGTTAAGTTTTGTTTCTCCTACCGATCGCCATGGCTTAAGAGCTTTAGACTTTCCCTCTGAAACAGGCTGCGACCAAGTCATGAGCAAATGTTTGGACCTCGTACACACTGACTCCCATGGTGTTATAACAAGTAGGATTGGTTCTCCAGTCGGGATATCTGATCATGCCTTGATTTCCTTGGGAGTGAAGACTGAGCAGCCTGTACCTGATGTATTATATGAAATATGTATTTTATGAAATCTCAAGCAGAGCGGAATGGGATTTTGCATAACCTTTTGGGCTTGAATTGGTGATAATTGTATAGCATTGCTGATCTTGTTGTCCCTTTGAATGGGGATCTAGTCAACATAATTGATAGGCGTATCCCTTCTCGTGTGCTAAAGTACTGAGTGAAACTAAATACTACACAGTATTTTAGAAGTTTTATACCAGGTATGACCAAGTTGTGGAATGATTTTCCTATTCGGGTAGTTGAATCAGTAAAACTTAAAATGTTCAAACCCCCGGCAAATGTTTGTTTTTTATGTTGAGCAAGCTGACATAGGCCTTTTTATAGTTTAATATGAATTATCTGTTTTAATGTTGTGAATATTTTTTAAAATATTTAATATTAATTTTTCATTACTTCTCATATCGTTTATTTAATTCACTATTTCCTTTCCTGGCTGGGATATTTTTCCCTGTTGGAGCCCTTGGTCTTATAGCGTCTTCCTTTTCCAACTAGGGCTATAGCTTGGCTAATAATAATAATAATAATAATGATAATAATAAAATCCCATTTTTATATAAAACTCTCTCTCTTTCTCTCTCTCTCTCTCTTTCTCTCTCTCTCTCTCTCTCTCTCTCTCTCTCTCTCTCTATTATATACATATATATGTATGTATATATATATATATATATATATATGTAATAGTTAGAATAGTAATATTACATGTTTAAAACAAATGAGGTAATATGTCATGTTGGTTGGAAGAGCTAACCGTGAGATTTGCTGTAGTCATTCAAATTGTAAGCAGGATGTATACTGCTAAGTTGCCTTTCTTTCTTAATGTCAACACATTGTCTCTTCGTGTGAAAGTTTGTGACGTCACCGGATGCAGGTGTCTTCCGATTCCGTCACTTAGCTAAATTAAAGCAAGTATACGATATTTGGGATATCGGTAATTTGTTCAGTTCATATCTAAACTTCACCAGAATTGGTCATGTGGACCAACACAGCTTCCTCCAGAGATGGAGATGTTTAACTCAGTTGTTTATTCACAATAAAACTTAAAAACCATTAAGATGTATTCAGTAAACCATTTAAATACATCTGAAACAACTCATACTCAAATGTGTGCTTAAGACAGTAGCACACCAATAAATGGTGGCAGCGGTTAAACTCTAAGACAGCGATTAAACTCTAAGAATTAGAGAAATATCTTCAAGACTTCAAAATAAATAGCTGTAAAACCAGAGAACGATCTTCAAGACTTCAAAATAAAAGCTGTAATACCTGATAAAGATCTTCAAGAACTCAAAACTATCTACAAGAATCTACAATTTTGACTAAGTCCAACGGAAATGCTAACACCAACATATGTTAGTATACAAATTGAATCTTCAAATCAACATCCTAGGAAACCCAAGGACTGGCATTCAACAATTGCAAAACATATCCAGGAAGAACTACATTCAACAAGAAACTAGAACGAGATATCGCTAACAAAACATCAAGAGAGAGAGAGAGAGAGACGACGAGTCGACTTCATATAAAGCTAAGTACAGAGATTTTGTATTCATTTCAGTTTGGGCAGTGAAGTGTAGTTATCACAAGTCGTTAGTCAATTATTACTGCGGTGAGTGAATTCCTAAACTTTGTTATAAGAAACTCCGAATTTTCATTTAGAATTTTTCTTTCTTTGTGCTAATTCCTTTTTCTTTCATAAACTCTTGGGGGGAAATGTATTGGGATTAGTAACATTGTTGGGGGAATTTTATTATACATATGCGTTTACGCAGTGGGCGTCTGTACTCATATAGATATTTTGATAGGATTGAAAGGGGTCAAAGAGATAGAAAAAAAAATACAGCAGTCATGGCTCCTCCTGTCAGCCCTACCCCTGGACCTAGTGGTGTAGGCCAGGCTAATCCTCCTCCAATTGTGACGCTTGTAAATGCCAGGTCAGCAATCCTTCCTTTTCAAGGCCGTGTCAACGGGTTCTTGCCACAAAATGTGGAGTCATGGATTTCATCCGTTGATGCCCATTTAAATGCCAAACAAATCGTAGATCCTTTTGTACAATTACAAGAAGCTAAAAGTTTTATAGATTTTTCTAAGGGGGATGCGAGTGCGTATTTAAGAGGTGTTTCATTTCAGGAAGCAGTTACTTGGGATGATTTCAAAGTTAGGTTACGCGCGATCTATGGGGGTGAGGAAGCTTTGGATGTAGTGTTAACGTTACGAAATACACTTAATCAAGCCACTATGAATCGGCTTAATGTTGTTGAGAGAGCAGCTCTCATAGCTGATAGGCTTAACGAATATCAGGACATTTTAGGTAATTCCACTTGGGTTACTAACGATAATATCTCCGTGAAAGATTTTTTACGATTAATGTATTTAACTTGCATGACACTTATGTTGCCTGAAGCTTTAGTGCGGTGCTTTGATAAGAAGTTAATGCCTGCAAGTACGGAATTGGATGTCTATAAACAGATAAAGAAACACATGTCCAAGTGTCCAGATCTCGATCCCGTGTTAACTCAAGTTTTTGCTAAGAATGAAACAAAACCACAAACAGTGAACGTAATTAACAATCCAGTAGCGGGAGTGACGTGTTACAACTGCAAACGTCAAGGTCACATAAGCGCAGACTGTATAACGAAATTTTGTTCAGTTCACAACACAGGATCACATTCTTATAGTCAATGTTACGCGCGTAAGACACAACAATATCCTAGAAATACACAGTCAATTCCACAGTCAGTTCCATATGGAAATAAAAAGAAAAATCCTCATTTTAACAATAAGAAGAAACAACAAAATGTCAATGCAGTTCAGAGTCCGAAACAAACAAACACTTCTTCAAATATCGCTGAGCCTGGGCCGTCAAACCAGACCTCGCAAAGTCAGCCTAATTTTCAGAATGTGCAGAGCAAAGCAAATACCACATAGTTAACTCTAGAGGGGAAGAGAGTGATGTTGGGTCAAGGTCATTTATGTCAACATCAATAGTATTGAATAATCAATTTAATGTTTTATCAGATAATTGTGAGACAATAGATTTTCCTATGTAACACACGGCCGAATTAAGTAAAACAGTGCATGCTCCCGTAGATTTGCAACGTATTCATACAATAATAAGCCAAAATGAGTTATGGCCAACCTTATATGCTGTAAATTTAGAACACGAATCCTTTACGTTATTTTTTGACTCTGGTAGTCCACGTAATATTATGGATTTGAAGACGCATCATTTGTTGTTTTCGAACTTTCCGATTGAAAAATCAGGAATTAGACTTTCAGGTATAGGAAATAATGAATTAAACGTCATAGGCATAACTCATATTCAGTTCAGAGTCGGTAATCGCACGTTTGCCGATACATTTGTTGTTGTGAAAAACATTAATATGTATCCAGCTGTAATTATAGGATACCCATCTATGGGAAATCAAAACATTATCTTAGCTCCTGCCAAGCACGGCGTGTATATCAAAGGGAAATTCTATAAGTCTTCTAATACTTTAAAGTCAGTTTTGGATAAAAAGGAGATGACAAATGTAACCGTAACGTACGTTGAAGAACCAATAACTTGTCTCACTAATAAAGAAATAATATACGCGACCCAGCAGAATTCTCGTTCACCCGTAATATCATCTTGCACGCAATATATCGAACCAAACATACCTTCGAATTTAATAGTGCAAATAAAGAAAACACTACCGGGATCTGAAATATTAATCCTTTCCGATACTTTGAAAACCAACGGATTGTCTGTCACACAAGCTATTTATACAGTAGGCTCACATCAGCAATGTAATATCGAAGTCTGTAATCATTTAAATAACACTTTAGTAATTCACAAAAATCAACATATCTTGGATGTAGAAGTTTATAAACATCGTATTCTTACCGTTGCTGAAATCAATCACTCTCAATCAGTTGCGGATGAATCCCTTTTACGATCTATTAAAAATAAAATCAGTAAGGACATTCAAGACGAAGAAATTCAGCAGAAAATTTTTGAACTTTTAAATAAATATACAGATGTCTTTTCCACTACGGATGGATCCTTAGGAAAAACAGATGTGATCGAGCATCAAATAAGGTTAAAAAGACAAACAGAAAATTATATATGTACCCTCGTACAGACTCCCTATGAAATTCCAGAATGAAATAAATGATGAAGTAGGTAAAATGTTAGAGGAAGGAGTCATTAGAAAATGAAATAGCCCTTATAATTTTCCTTTAATAGTTGTACCGAAAAAAGATCGAACATGGCGTATCTGCGTCGACTTTCGTCGTCTAAACGAGGGAAACGATCCCTGATCGATTCCCAGTGCCATGTACTGATGATATTTTGTCTTTATTAGGTCAGAATAAATATTTTACCAGTTTGGACTTACTTAAAGGCTTTCACCAGATATCATTAGAAGAAGATAGTATCCCATACACAGCCTTCAGCACAGCCAGGGGACATTATGAATTTTTACGGATGCCTTTTGGTTTACGTTGTGCTCCTATAACATTTACAAGAATGATTAACATAGTGTTTGGAGACTTGTTAGGGGATATATTGCATGCCTATATGGATGATCTTGTAATCTTTTCCAACACCTTAGAAGAACATCTACGTAAGTTAGAACTAGTACTACAGAGATTAAGACAACATAACTTAAGGGTAAAGATTAGTAAGTGTGAATTTTTCAAAACAGAATTAATATATTTGGGTTTCATGGTGTCAAGCCAAGGTCTTAAAGTAGTCCATGATAAGGTGCGGCTATACGTAATTTTCCCATACCTACTAATGTCAAGGGAATACAGCAATTTCTGGGTTGTAGTGGATATTACAGGCGTTTTATACGCAACTATTCAATAATAGCCGCTCCTTTAACTGATCTTACGAAGAAGGGCGTAGATTTCATATGGTCTGAGCAACATCAACAGGCGTTTAATACTTTGAAAGATGAACTGTGTAGTTCTCCTATCTTAAAATTTCCTGACTTCGGTAAGGAATTCTTCATTGCAACAGACGCCTCAGACTTAGGAGTAGGAGGGGTATTGCTTCAGCAATATGATAAACAGTTTTTCCCGATAGCTTTCTATTCTCGAAAATTGAGAACTTCCGAAAGTAAGTATGCAGTAATAGACAAGGAAGGACTAGCTATTGTTAATTCGCTAGTGCATTTTAAGTTCATAATTTACGGTTATCCCGTTAAGGTTCTTACTGACCATAAACCACTAACAGAGTTCTTTAAAGGCTTCAATCACAGCCCTAAACGAACTCGGTGGCATTTAATCATTCAAGATTTTAGCGCAAGAATCGGGTATTTACCTGGGAAAGCAAATATCATTGCGGATGCATTATCACGCAACCCCGTGTCATCTAGTACGGAGTCTTTAGCTGAATTAATAGATATATCAACATCCATGCCTATTGTAAAAACAATATCTGAACAAGAAGATTTAGGCTGGAGTGCTGAGTTGTTACAGACTGAGCAAAGAAAAGATCAGAAAATAGAAACAATTATGAATGCTTTGAAAGGCAATCATAAAGAAAAGGAATATATAAAGTATAAGCAGCAGAATTATGTAATCAAAGATAATATTCTGTGTAGGACTGTGACAAGGAAAACCCGCAATACACCACATGTAACTAACGACCAGGTAGTAGTACCAAACTCACTTGTTTCCACTGTCCTGAATTGGTTGCATTCAAATCCATTACATGGACACCCTGGGTTCTCATTAATGTCACAGAAAGCCAAATCATTGTTTTATTGGCATACAATGCTTACAGATATAAAAAGACACATAGCTAATTGTCGCACATGTCAGGAAAACAAAGGGCATACGAAAACACCTGTCAGCCTAGGAGCTTATCCTGTTCCCAATCAACCCTTTGAAAGAATACATTTAGATTTGTTAACAGGATTTTACGAGTCAGACAGAGGAAATAAGCACCTCTTAGTAATTATAGATGCTTTAACTCGATATACAGAACTAATAGCGCTTAAAACTAAAACTGCGATTGAATGCGCTAGGAAGTTTTACGAGTGTTACATTTGTAAACATGGAATTCCACACATGATAATCTCAGACTCGGGTGGTGAATTTAATAATCACTTTCTTACCTCATTGTGTGAATTCCTCAACATAAAGAAGATCAATACCATGATATATCACCCAGAGTCGAATGGCCTAGTGGAAAGAGCAAATAGGAAGATATTAAATATATTGAGGGTAACACTGGGGGGATCAGACCCCAACTGGGATATTGCAATACCGGCGGCACTGAGTACTCTGAATCATTCATATCATATATCAATTAAAATGTCACCACATGAAGCATTGTATGGTACCCCAGTTAGAACACCTTTCCATGTATTAACGCCTACAACTAATCTATCAAATCCTTTAAAAGAATGTATAAATGCAAGTATAAGTCGATATGATATCCTTCGAAAGAATTTAGAAGAATCACAAATCATAATGAAAAGGAATCATGATAAAATAGCGAAACCAACTAAAACATATACCGTGGGTGATAACATCTATATTCAAATCAATGTCAGAAAAGGGCTCAACTATAAACTAACACCTAAGTTTGAAGGCCCATTTAACATTTTGGAAACATTAACGGCCAATAGGTTTAGAATTCAAAACGTAGCCCAACCCACGGATGAGAGATAGTACCATTGTCTCACATAAGAAATTAAAAAGAAAAGAGAGGAAAAGAAGTGAGGAAAAATTTTATTTTGTGACTAAAAGTTTTCTTTTTAATACAGGAGTAATTACATATATTTTTTCTCGTTACAGGTTTCCAAGATGAATTTTTTGTTGTTGGGAGTGATATTGTTCGCTCAGACATTTTTTTCGTATGGGATGAGTTCTAAGACTAAGAATATATATTTTAAATATGGCAATATAGTTGAAAGACAAGAAGACATTTTTATTACGTCAACCAACGTAATTGTCGAAGTGCATATGCAAGCAACTTTTCTTCAAGAGAATGATGTCACTAGCATAAGAACCGCCATTTCAAGGTTTTCTGCATCATTGGATGAGTTGCATAGGAGACATTTTCATTTGACTACTAAGAGTTTGCTTGGATCAACATTAAAAGTTGCAGAGATGCTATCTGATGACTTGAAAAATAAGACTGGAGAGACAGGATCTTTGGCTTATGACCTTTTGATGTGGACTGTAGGACACGAACAAAAAGAAAGACGGAATCCGTTCATTTATGCTGCATTAAGCATCTTTGGGTCTGTTGCAAGTTTAGGTTTAGGACTTTCCAATCGTCATAAAATTAGTAATCAAAATAAGAAAATTGAGTTCTTGACTCATAAAGATGAATTGATTATGTCAGAACTAAGGGATCAGTTAGCTTCAATCAATAAAATTATGGATTTGTTAAATGAACATTCAGATAATATCGTTCAAATTATGGAAGTACAGGATTTGTTAGCAACATTAACGTATTATGATTCAAAGATAGATCACATACATAACAGAATTGCACATTTCATTGAGAAATCCAAGGATTATGTAGAAGCTATCACGTTAGCAACTAAAGGTGTATTGTCGCCCCATTTGTTGCCTATACGTTACTTTAAATTAGTTCTGGAGAACGGAAGGGATAAACTAGGCTATGTTCCTTTGTTAGACGAACATAGGTTAGAATTTTATTACAGCCTAATTACAGTAAACGTAGATAATAACAAGATTAGGATTACAATTCCCTTTGATTCTTTTGATGCCTGGCAATCTTACAGGATATCACCATTTCCGACTTTCATGACGAATCACTCAAATCCAGTAATATCCAGTTTGACAGGACACGTATTGATTTCCCCAGACAAGGAAACATATACGGTCATTAAAGACTTAAATCAATTAACTCACTGTTCAGACGCAATGGATAGAAAAATATGTACAGCTGACTCATTTGAATTCCGTAAAAACTTGATGGATTCA
>NC_090747.1:50899261-50904261 GCF_036898095.1 Palaemon carinicauda | reverse complement strand
ATTTGATATTGCAGGCAAATTAATTAGGAATTAACTGTATGCTGTATCATTCTCATGGATTATATGAAGGAAAAATTCAACCTCTTCCAATCTTGCAAGAACTCAGATCATGTTAAAGAGGCTTGTAATTCCCTATATTACTTCAGTTTGAATTAATTAATCTCTGTGGAAACTTTGTTATAGCTGGAGCAAGTAAAGATCATTTAAATGGATCATAAATATTTAAATTATTTTAGGTCTCTATATACTTGTAAGTTCTGGGAATGCTCATTTTATCCATCGATCTGTCAACCCTATTTTTATAATGGTTTTCAGATTCAAGTGTTTCAGCCCTGTATTACTTTCTTCCATTAAGAATGTTACCAGAAATACAAAGCAAAGCATAATTTTCCTTTCTTCATTCATCTCTTCCTACTCTTTATCAAAATTGTATATAAAATGACCTGAAAACACTTCCGAGCAATCCCCATCATTCAACTTTCCCCTTCCTCAGCTTTTTAGATTCTGTCAATTATGCGAGTTTCCTTTGCTTATTTTCC
Organism: Palaemon carinicauda; assembly: GCF_036898095.1. Lineage (NCBI taxonomy): Eukaryota > Metazoa > Arthropoda > Malacostraca > Decapoda > Palaemonidae > Palaemon > Palaemon carinicauda. Next base: position 50,903,722 of record NC_090747.1, on the reverse strand, counting down.
TTTAGCCCTTTCTGTCTGTCGGGTGAATCTTTAATTGATTCTTGGTCCACGAAAACAGAATAAGTCTTCTATTGATTCCTCGCGAGGTTTTACTCTGGACTAATTATTCTGTTCAAAACAATACTATCGTAAACGCTATTAGGTCTAAAATTTAGAGATTCACATATTTAGAAATCCTGATTTTATTATCGTTCAGAATTTTTTTAGTATTCTCAGTAAATTTACAATGAAAAAGTATGAATTTATATAAATTCTAGGTTTGGAATAATTTTATTCTAACTTTTGTGTTGTTATAGGTATAGAAAATATTAAGAGAGAGAGAGAGAGAGAGAGAGAGAGAGAGAGAGAGAGAGAGAGAGATATTACGTCAAGAATAGGTGTATTTATTGAAACATATATGAAGAATTCAACATGAAAAATTTATATACCTAGAAACACTTTGATAAGATGAGAACTCCATCACTATTGCAAATTACATCTGAGAAACTATAGCTCGGATGTGAAAACCCGCAACTAACCTAATGACGTAATGAGAACTGTCAGTATTGTAATAGTTCCTTACTTTTGACATGCAAATGAAAATTTTGGTTAGGGAGGTAACACACTAAAGCAGAAAATAGTCCTATGATTATCTCTTTCGTCATATAAATTGTGAGATTTTTCTTATAATATATTTTTTATGATGATAAAAAAAATGATGTAAAATATTTGTAAAGAAAATATGAAGCAAAAATCATATGAGATACAGATAACTCCTGATACAAATGTTCTAAAATATTGCTAACACAAATATAAAAAAAATTGGAGAATAATAATAGTTATCTGCACAACATAGAGTAATACTAGAATGGTGATTGTTTTAATGTTCCCAGTTGTTTCATTTTGGAATCATAAATTTTGCTCTTAAATTTCGTTTCCAATCATGGGGAAAAAAATATATAGTCATGAATACCGGTAATTATAATAGCATCTAGGTAAAAGAAAATTTAGACTTACAAGTAATTAAAATGTGCAATGCTTCATAGTGGTCTAATATATCTATCCTCATAATTATCATAACTGAGGTAATTAACCATTGCATATCTATATCATTAAATGAATGAAAAATTATTAGTACGAAAAACCTTGATTTGAATGTGAATTATGCAAGTCGTCTATTTAATAAACGTATTGCCATAAGATACTTTCCAAACACACACACACACACACACACACACACAAAATCAATATTGAATGTTCATCCCCTTTCTTCAATCAAATAAATCTAATATATGATTTAACTATTACTTATCTGCATGTGATACGCATTCATAGACAGTCACATAGGTACACCTGTTTTCTGTGGTATCTTGCTTCTTATTAATAAACGATATTTCAGCCTTTAGAGTGAAATTAATTATATTTTTATTTTCTAAATTCAAATGAAATCAATATAAATGTTATATCTTAGTTTATCCCTTTATAACATTAAATAACTTTACTTAATTTTGACCTTAATCTCAATTGTTTCATGATGATTTCATAACGTTTTCTCGCAGAGATAGAGATACAGTATATTAATTGCTTATTTTTTTCTAGAATTGTAAGAACATTCAAATAAAACTCCTACTTTTAACATTCACGGGGAGATAATAATTGCATTTGCTTAGATCTATTTGCATTCCTTCTTATCTTTATTTTCAGATAGGTTTTAAATCTGATTTCTTAATTGTTCAAGTGTTTTTGTATCGATATTAATCACAGTTTTCGAGACCTACTACTAATTCTTATTTTGAAGAAAACCAGAGAATATTTTCCTGTTTGATATAGGAAATATATTCATGATAGCATGTTCAACTGAATTTCCTATTGTTTCAGAGAAAATTTATTTATTCTTCTTTATGAGGAACACTCTTTCTTATCAAGAAAACATCATAGTTGTAAGATTGTTGTATAATGCATCAGATAACTAGAGGGGAACTCGGTAGAGATTATGCCTTCGCCAAGCGAAACTGTCTTATTTTGCTTTAACTCCACTGCGTACCTGTGCCTATATTGGATTTGGCCTTCCGTCATACCCCACCAAGTTTCGTTAAAATTGGTTCAGTAGTTTTAGCGTAATATTGTTTACAAATAAAACATAAACTAACAAATACTGGCCATATACTTATCTCTGCGATTATTTTTAAGATACTGCCTCATACTTGTACTTTGATGTACTTTATCCAAATTTTACATATTCACCCCTGGGTCATATCCAACATTACTACCAAGTTTACTCATAATAGGTACAGTAGGGTTTTGTGTAGAATTGTTCACGAACAAAGATATAAATAAACTATGAAACAGACGACAGGGGTGAATGCATACCCTTTGCAAAAGTTTTAACTATTACAATCAGTGATATTTTAAAGTTTATCTCTTTTCATAAAAAAAAGGCTGAAGGAAAATGTCAATATAATTTCCAAAAATGAAAATATACAGGAAGAAGGTATATCATAAGAAAAACTGGAACTCTTTCAGCCTTATAAGATAATAAGGGTGAATATCCTCAAGAAAAAAAAAAATGCTACATGGATAAAAATGGGATTTCATAACATGTTTTTCTATTTTTACATTTTTTTTTTTTTTTTTTTTGCAGTTTTGTCAAGAGTTATAGAAAGCAATAAAGAGAATGAGAATTTTCCAATATCATACACAAAACTACAAAAAAACATATTTGATCCATTAGGAAATTTATACCAATTCTAGAATTATAAACCAGAGAAAACTACAAGTGATTTGTCTCAGTGATATTAATACAAATACAAAATATCATCAGAAAAAAATAAGGTAAAGATTTCCAAAAATAAACATTGATATCACATTAACATATTTATTTGGATAAGTATTTCCTTTCTTTTCCATTCCAGAATACTGCAGGTAGTTTAAGGAAACCTGAGACAAGTTTTCACATACCAATAAACCATCATACAAAGCAAGTTCTGGAAAATATTTCTATTTCTAAAACACCCAAGTCACCTGATTTGACCGTCTGCCTCTATTCCTCTCCCTCGTCACTGCACATGACCCTTAAACCTTAAATTCTTCTAGATATATGATCATATATTCAACAGAATTCTTGAAAAAACTCAATGTACTGTTCAAATAAAAAAGGAATATATATATATATATATATATGTGTGTGTGTGTGTGTGTGTGTATATGTATATATATATATATATATATATGTATATATATACATATTTATATATATATATATATATGTGTGTGTGTATGTATATATATATATATATATATATTTATATATATAAATATATATATATATATATATATATTTATATATATATATATATATATATATCATCATCATCATCATCATCATCATCACCATCATCATCAGCATCATCTCCTCCTATGCAAAGGTCTTCGTTTACATTTTGCCAGTCATTTCTACCTTGAGCTTTTCAATCAATACTTCTCCATTTAATATATTCTACTTCACGCTTCAGAGTCCTCAGCCATGTATGTTTGGGTCTTCTAACTCTTTTAGTGCCTAGTGGAGCCTAGTTCAAAGAATGCGAAGAACATCCTGACATCAAAGTTTATTGACGCCAATATCGTTTATTGTAAGCATTTCATTACATTTTGTATAAGAAAATAGATATAACCAATTGTCTTAACATCAACGAGACAACTGTTTATAGATGGCTAAACAATACAGTGAAGAGGGAAAATCGAAAAGCCATCCTAAGAGGTGTAAAGACCCCGTTACTGCACAACAGCAGAGGAAGACGAAGAGTTATAGAACCAAAAGCAAAGGTCTATACAGCAGAGCCATCCTATCAGTATCATCACCATTATTATTATTATTATTATTATTATTATTATTATTATTATTATTATTATTACATTTGAAGATACACTGTTATTGTCTTTCTGTAGAATCTGTACATAACACCTGTGGCTGGATATTTCCGAGCTGATTAAATAAAGTCTTCTGTTCGTAAAGTCAAAGTAAAATAATAGAAAGGTAGAATTAATTGTATCTGTAATAGCGAAGATAACTCACCACCTTGCTTATTCATTTATTTATCTATATCTTTATTTCCCCTCAAACTGAAGAAACCAGTTGGGAGACTCAAATTATATAAGTAGCGTTGACTATATTATAAACTATGACTTGAACTAATATATAGCAGATTTTAAAATCACGATCCTTAACTAACGTTGGTATCATACACATAACGATATAGGCAAAAAATAAGTAATAACTTTGAAATAGTATTTCAAATGCATGAAATGTTATCATTAGACTACAAGGCTCTGCTTAAACTGTTCCCCATCTAAACGCCATCTTTCCAAGTTTGAATACTTCTATCCAGACAGAAAGCTTAAAGACTAGTCTCACTGATTCTTGGGAATTCGCATCGACAAAGGGATTTGTGTTACACTGACATATTTTTTTTTTTTTTTTTTTTT
>NC_090747.1:50891761-50894261 GCF_036898095.1 Palaemon carinicauda | reverse complement strand
AGACCTAGAGACCAATGATGTTACCGTCATACATCATTTCCTCTAAGCATGAACTATGTTAGTGCTTCCTGCCCCCCTACAGGGATGAGTCATACTAGACTCTGGAAAAGTCTCGAGGAGTACATAATAACCTATGGATGACAAAATGACAAGCAGCTTCTATAGTGGTCTCGCTCTATACATTATAAAGCAAAGTTTGTCTAAGAGTCGCCAAAGTCAGAATGAATTTATGACACCTTCCCCAAGGTGACCACTCATAATAACTATCGGATAAAGGTCATATCCGCATACGAACAAATTTGCATCTCTGCCACTCCCCCGTTAGGGTACCACCTCAACCCTTCCTAAAGAAGGGTTAAGGAGAGTGGACTTTGCTTAAATCAGGGAACAATCTTAAAAGACATACCATGATAAAAATATCCATATTTTAATCTTAATGCTCAGTACATATCTAATAAAAATGAGTGTGGGCGAATAAAACGCAGGGTTCACTATGAACTAGTTTATTGAAAATTTAATAAACATACATATCAGATCTACCTTTATAAACATTTTTAAAAAGTGGATGATATCTATTAAAGCACAAAGAAAACAGTCAACAGAAAATAACGTTTCATCTACCATGAAACAGACTTGCCACTTTAATTGAATAAGTAATAATGCTACAGTCTGAATACTGTTTAAATACACTAGCGTAAGGAACGCTTGGCACAAGTGTCCGTATTATGCTATAGCTACTACCTCTTTAACCACATAATTGGGAAAGAGGTCTTTACCCCAGATACAAGCGGATATCAGTTTCCTCGGTTCGTGTCCCACGGCAGACAAGGCGAACACAAACTCTCTGCAGGCTCTCCTAGCTTTAATAAAGCTATAGAGATCCTTTGTAACCGTGGCCAGATGAGTTTTGGCCACCACCATGAACATGTCCTGGTTCTTGGGGTCACTTGCCATTGTTTCTAATGTCGTTTGCAACGACATTGATGCCGCAAGTCTTTCCTTTGTCTCTTGCTCCCTACGCAAGAGAAAGTTCGACAGCTTAGGGAGTTCCTCACCGAACTGACGTTCAGCAATATCAGCCTCCAGCTTCCCGACTGAGAAGGTAAGGTGTACGTCCTTCCAGTCTTCTTGGTCCAAGGGCAAGGTCAGAGATAACGTCTTGCACTCCTCCAACGAGGGGCATTGTTTCCCTATCTCCACTGCCTTTAAGGCTGCCTTATATCCCTTTTTCATGAAGGGAAAGGCTCTGGCAGGAGAGGACACAAAAGAGGGAAGCCTCTTACTCAAGGCTGGCACCTTTGAGTTCGTGAAGCCCCTCTCTTTCATCGAGCTTGATAGTAACGCCTGAGCTTTACTATGATCCAAAACTATGACCTCCTTCGGCTTAGTCTCTTCCTTTTCCTTTGAGGCTGGCTCATTCCTAAGGCGGACATAACAGTCCGGGTAGGAATCCTTATTGGGCCAAAATTCCACCTCTTTCAGGGGAATTGCTCCCAACTTCTCAGATATAACGATCTTCCCAATTGTCATTGGCATATGTTCGGCATACCTCCAAGGATTGGTATCCGAACACAAAGGAAGATCCTTCACGTTGAGTTGCTTCTGGGGCCCACGTGATGCTACAAGTCTACATATCTCCAGTTTCATTGCAGCCTCTTTTCTCATCACTCTTCTTCTGAATTTGTTGGATCATCTCAACAATAGAAGAAAGAGTCCTTAACAGGTCATCTGGGATAGCAGAGGAAGTAGAGGGAAACAGGTTCTGGGTCCGGAACCGATGTAACCGACACCGATTTCTTCCTCTTCTACTTGGGGAATCTGGCACAACTCCTCCTCTTGACCTTCTCCTAGAAGGTCCTTCTCTGTAGAATCCGACACCTCCGACATCATATCGTCCAATTGGATGTCTTGAAGGGTGGCCGAGACTTCAGAATCCACCGGATTCTGGGTAGTTGGTATCTCCACCTGAGGCTTCAGAATGATTGCATCAGCCGATGCTTTAAGGAAAAGGTAGGCCCTCATCTTCTCATTTGGAAGGTAGGGGCCTGAGGAGTTTTTCTGAAAACCCCTCACCCAGGATCGCAACTTTTCCCTGGCAGTATCCCTTGATTCCGTCGACTTGGGGTCGTCAAAAGCCTCAGTAATCAGGTTAGAACATACTGTACAAACCTGAGTGTCCCAATACCGGAGATCACCACTGGAGGCTGCGCATGGTGCGTGCCTCCTACAGTATTGATGTCCACAGAAGTATTTACTGCGGACATTACAGAACACACTCCCGCACTTCGCATGGTCCTCCTGTAAAGAGAAGAAAAATCCATGAGTATCAAGTGAAGGCTTTTCACTTATATTGAAACATTTAACTTATATAGAAAAGCTATAAAAGAAAGAAGGAAAGACACATACTTGTATTTCCTGTCCAGTCAATTGCCGTCACCTCCCAAAATATTAAAACGAAGGTTAATTCTATACTAGAATACCTTATGTAATTTCCTAAACG
>NC_090747.1:50872771-50885271 GCF_036898095.1 Palaemon carinicauda | reverse complement strand
GTGTGTCCTACGGCATTCATAGGCGTGTGTGTCCTACGGCATTCATAGGCCTACGGCATTCATAGGCGTGTGTGTCCTACGGCATTCATAGGCGTGTATGTCCTACAGCATTCACGTCAGCTTCGGTTGAAGTTGAATAGGTGTCCTCTTCGTCACGAGTGGAGGCGTAGATGGAGGTTTTGAAGGTCATGAAGTGGCTGTCCATAAGGGCACGAAGTAGGTTCACCTCACGAGGAGAGCTGTCTGCGGCAGGTTGCAGGCGAGTGATACTGGTCATTTTCCCGAGGGCGAGTGAAGCCCTTTGGTCCCCCAACGGTTGTTGAGAGAGCTGAAAAGGCGTTGCTATACGGGCGGCTGGCGACAGCGAGTACTGCTGCAGAAGGTATGCGTTGACGGCGTCATAGTAACGGTGAGAGGCGGGAGGGTGGGGAAGGCGGGAGGAGCGAGTCACTCCGGGGTCACCAATGTAACGGTGCCGAGTAAGGGTGTGAACTCAAAGGCAGATTGGAAACGACTGAGTTATATATTAAGGAACACTCTTCTTTATATACAAAACCTCAAGGCAATAGGACATAACATGTTCGAGAGACAGACAATGTTCAGAGCAAAACAACAGACATGAATTTTCATGTTCGTTTAAGTGCGAGGGAAGAGCGAAGATACAAGCATATTATATACAAAAGGAATTATGTACAATTGTGTGACACGCGGTTGGTACACTACAGTGATATTCCCAGAGAATTTTAAATTAAGGTATCCAGAATTCTAACTCCTAGAGCGAATATCCCTAAATAATCTCACAGGGATATCGTATAAAATGAGAGGACGTATTCTTGACACGTCACATAGCTATGTTCGCCCCGAACAGTATTAACGCATCGAGTGGGATATAGTGACAAGAATCCGAAACGAGAATGAAAAGAGAGCCGCTCATATGGCATCTCTCCTATTCCGTTTCCAGTGTGTATCTGATGAAGGCGGTGGCGCCCTCTTTATTCCTTGTAGCGATATACGAGGTGGTGCAGATACTGTATTATAGGGAAGGGTCAATAAGCCCTTTTACAATAAAAGGAAGGGCGGGTCCATCAGGACGACATGGCTACCTCACCCAAAAATAGATTTTTCGCTTCGCTCAAAATCCGTTTTTTAGGGCTCAGGCCATATAGTCCTGATGGAAGTTTACCAGAGCATTACTGTATCTGTGGATTCCCAATCAGATCCGTACTTTTAAGAAAGTATTTTCCTGGTCCGTCTAGCCCTAGAGACCTATGATGTTACCGTCATACATCATTTCATCTAAGCATGAACTATGTTAGTGCTTCCTGCCCACTACAGGGATGAATCATACTAGACTCTGGAAAAGTCTCGAGGAGTACATAATAACCTATGGATGACAAAATGACAAGCTTCTATAGTGGTCTCGCTCTATACATTATAAAGCAAAGTTTGTCTAAGAGTCACCAAAGTCAGAATGAATTTGTGATACCTTCCCCAAGGTGACCACTCTTAAAAACTATCGGATAAAGGTCATATCCGCATAGGAACAAATTTGCATCTGTGCCACTCTCCCATTAGGGTACCTCCTCAACCCTTCCTAAAGAAGGGTTAAGGAGATTGGACTTTGCTTAAATCAGGGAACAATCTTAAAAGACATACCATGATAAAAATATCCATATTTTAATCTTAATGCTCAGTACATATATAATAAAAATGAGTGTGGGCGAATAAAACGCAGAGCTCACTATGAACTAGTTTATTAAAAATTTAATAAACATGCATATCAGATCTACCTTTATAAACATTTTTAAAAAGTGGATGATATCTATTAAAGCACAAAGAAAACAGTCAACAGAAAATAACGTTTTATCTACCATGAAACAGACTTGCCACTTTAATTGAATAAGTAATAATGCTACAGTATGAATGCTGTTTAAATACACTAGCGTAAGGAACGCTTGGCACAAGTGTCCATATTATGCTATAGCTACTACCTCTTTAACCACATAATTGGGAAAGAGGTCTTTACCCCAGATACAAGCGGATATCAGTTTCCTCGGTTCGTGTCTCACCGCAGATGAGGCGAACATGAACTCTCTGCAGGCTCTCCTAGCTTTAATAAAGCTATACAGATCTTTTGTAACCGTGGCCAGATGAGTTTTGGCCACCACCATGAACATGTCCTGGTTCTTGGGGTCACTTGCCATTGTTTCTAATGTCGTTTGCAACGACATTGATGCCGCAAGTCTTTCCTTGGTCTCTTGCTCCCTACGCAAGAGAAAGTATGACAGCTTAGGGAGTTCCTCACCGAACTGACGTTCAGCAATATCAGCCTCCAGCTTCCCAACTGAGAAGGTAAGGTGTACGTCCTTCCAGTCTTCTTGGTCCAAGGGCAAGGTCAGAGATAACGTTAGCACTCCTCCAAGGAGGGGCATTGTTTCCCTATCTCCACCGCCTTTAAGGCTGCCTTATATCCCTTTTTCATGAAGGGAAAGGCTCTGGCATGAGAGGCCACAAAAGAGGGAAGCCTCTTACTCAAGGCTGGCACCTTTGAGTTCGTGAAGCTCCTATCTTTCATCGAGCTTGATAGTAATGCCTGAGCTTTACTATGATCCAAAACTATCACCTCCTTCGGCTCAGTCTCTTCCTTTTCCTTTGAGGCTGGCTCATTCCTAAGGCGGACATAACAGTCCGGGTAGGAATCCTTATTGGGCCAAAATTCCACATCTTCCAGGGGAATTGCTCCCAAGTTTTCTGATATCACGATCTTCCCGATTGTCATTGGCATATGTTCGGCATACCTCCGAGGATTGGTATCCGAACACAAAGGAAGATCCTTCACGTTGAGTTGCTTCTGGGGCCCACATGATGCTGCAAGTCTACATATCTCCAGTTTCATTGCAGCCTCTTTCTCATCACTCTTCTTCTGAATTTGTCGGATCATCTCAACAATAGAAGAAAGAGTCCTTAACAGGTCATCTGGGATAGCAGAGGAAGTAGAGGGAACAGGTTCTGGGTCCGGAACCAATGTAACCGACACCGATTTCTTCCTCTTCTACTTGAGGAGTCTGGCACAGCTCCTCCTCTTGACCTTCTCCTAGAAGGTCCTTCTCTGTAGGATCCGACACCTCCGACATCATATTGTCCAATTGGATGTCTTGAAGGGTGGCCGAGACTTCAGAATCCACCGGATTCTGGGTAGTTGGTATCTCCATCTGAGGCTTTGGAATGATTGCATCAGCCGATGCTTTAAGGAAAAGGTAGGCCCTCATCTTCTCATTTGGAAGGTAGGGGCCTGAGGTGTTTTTCTGAAAACCCTTCACCAAGGATCGCAACTTTTTCCTGGCAGTATCCCTTGACTCCGTCGACTTGGGGTCGTCAAAAGCCTCAGTAATCAGGTTAGAACATACTTTACAAACCTGAGTGTCCCAATACCGGAGATCACCTCTGGAGGCTGCGCATGGTGCGTGCCTCCTAGAGTATTGATGTCCACAGAAGTATTTACTGAGGACATTACAGAACATACTCCCGCACTTCGCATGGTCCTCCTGTAAAGAGAAGAAAAATCCATGAATATCAAGTGAAGGCTTTTCACTTATATTGAAACCTTTAACTTATATAGAAAAGCTATAAAAGAAAGAAGGAAAGACACATACTTGTATTTCCTGTCCAGTCAATTGCCGTAACCTCCCAAAATATTAAAACTAAGGTTAATTCTATACTAGAATACCTTAGGTAATTTCCTAAACGGAAATTTAATGTGTAGTTTTAATATACGGGATTGAAAGAATACAGAAAGAACGCATTTTCTATATAAAGGCTGTACGTTATAACATTATGTATGATGAAGAACTTTAGTGTTATCACAAACTCTGTACAGCAGTTTCTACTAATGCAGTGTGTACTACACTACGAATATAGCAACTACTGTACATCGCATGTTATTGTGCCGGTCAGCATGAGCCGGTATGCCGGCACGTGCCGGCCGGCAACTACCCCTTTATAAATCAAAGATATAATATCTTTAACTAATAGGCGGCAGCCCACTGATTCGCGACTGTGTGCTGGCCGGCAATCATTGCCAGCCAACGGCTGAAAACACTAAAACCCGGCTGCCGGTCACTAATTGTAGCGGCCAGGGAATTTGGGTTGTGATTCCACTGCCGGCCGGCAAATGTAATAAAACCATGCCGCCGACAGTAACCAAGAACCAGAGAACCTCTACCTTCCCGGCTGTCGTCTGTCAAGCCGTCAGCCGGGATCGGGGTGCAACACAATAGTCAGAGAAAAAGTATGGATGTAAGATTATAGGGCGGCATGCCATACAACCTTCCATCCAGAAAGAGTGAACTTATGGAAGGGGAGAATGTAACATTCAGGCTTCCAAAGAATCCATAGTCTGCCGGGCTCTATCGACGGACATGGAAGGGAGACCAAGGGAGGTCTGGGATTCACTCTGTAAAGAAAAAGGGTCTCTGCTGGCCGACACATAGTGCCGGCCGGCAGAGAGCTGAGCCTGTCCTCCATCCTAACCTATACTAGGTACGGAAGTAGGACGGCGGCTAAAAGAAAATAAAAGAAAGAGAGGTTGGGAAGGGATAAGGGTCCTATAGACTTCGTTCTAGCAGGAGACACACTCAGCCGTTAGGAAAGCTCATCCTAACTAAGATTTGTCTATTAGGGAGGAAGATTGGCAATACTTGCTAACCTCCTCCCAACCAGAACAAAGTTAGGTGAAGTTATTTCGCCGGACAACAGAGAAAACTCATTCTCCAGCCCGAGAAAAACAACACAGGACAGTCTGCTAGGCCACTAGAGGGAGGAATCATCTCGTACAGAATCCTTCCAACATGGACTAGGGAATTAAAGCTTCCTGTGCCCACCCCTAACCTAGCAAAGGAGACTCTTTCTCTATGCTAGGAAGAAGGAGATCACAGACTAGAAACTCTGATGTTCTGCCCTAACCCAAAAAACCAGTCACTCATGTTATCAGGTCAGGACAGACATATCCTAGAATAGTTTTATCTGAATTATTATACAGATAGAACCACTAGGATTAAGCTGAAGGCTTACAGAGGGAGAGAGTAATTGAACTTAGCCTCCGGAGGAGAAAAAGAACAATCGGGGATGTGTGAAAGTATACTACTGTACCTAGAATACTAGACTAGGTAAAATGAGAATCGATTACCTAAATCACCGAAACTCTCTCGTATACAGTCTTGGAATATAAACATTCAACAATATCTTACATGTATAAAATATCTGCCTATAGCTTCAATAAAATAACACTCGCAAAAATTTATACCTTGCATGAAAGTACTAGTGCCAGACGTCTAGGCTACGAGCCTCGCGAAAGGCAGGATCAGTACCTCGACCCGTGTCGAAATCCCCGAGCTAACACTGACCGAACTATATAAGCATTTCTAGAGTAGCTAAATAACAAAATTATTGAAGCGTAACAAACCGGGAACATCGCTCTAGCTAACTAAATGACCCATAAGACCGAGCTCTTGTTTACGTTAAAATCACTTTTGATTTATTTCAAAACAAGAGCTTACATTTATACATAGTAAAGATAATACTCAACTTTCCAGAGGTAGAAGAGGCCGGAGAAGTCATCAAAAAGTTGAATTAAATGCAAAATAACGAGAGAACACAAGGGAAAACACCGAGTAGTTAAGCTACACGAAAAGGAATAAAGAGGGCGCCACTGCCATCATCAGATCCACACAGGAAATGGAATAGGAGAGATGCCTTATGAGCGGCTCTCTTTTCATTCTCGTTTCGGATTCTTGTCACAATATCCCCCTCGAAGCGTTAATACTGTTCGGGGCGTAGATAGCTATGTGACGTGTCAGGAATACGTCCTCTGATTTTATGCGATATCTCTGTGAGATTATTTAGGGATATTCTCTCCAGGAGTTAGAATTCTGGATACCTTAAGGTAAAATTCTCTAGGAATATCACTGTAGTCAAATATACCCTAGAAAGCTACCCTTTAGGAACTTCCATCAGGATGACATGGCCTGAGCACCCCACCCCCACAAAAAAAAATATATACATATATATATATATATATATATATATATATATATATATATATATATATATATATATATATATATATATATATATGTGTGTGTGTATATATATTATATATATATATATATATATATATATTATATATATATATATATATATATATATATATATATATATATATTATATATATATATATGTATATATATATATATATATATATATATATATATATATATATATATATATATATATATATATATATATATATACATATACATATATATATATATATATATATATATATATATATATATATATATATATATATATTTATATATATATATATGTCTATATACTGCATATACATATATATACATATATATTATATATATATATATATACATATTTATATATATATATATATATATATATATAAAACTGGTAAATCTCCCTTTTTGAGTTATGAGAAATTTATATATGGAATGTTTTGAGAGTAGAATATCAAACAATGTTAATCTAAGGAATAGGACATAACCAAGAAACGTTTCTGATTTATTCATTTTTTTTTATATGAAAATATAAAAACGCACTTTGATGACCTAATAGCGTATCAAGCCTAAATATAATTCAATATGGGTATGGAAAACGTTGCTGCATTCCTTTCTTGGAACTAGAAGGCATTATAATGTAGTTAATTTTTAAAATAACAGTTTTTAGAAAACCAACCACTAACAAATTTCATATTTGTGTATATTCAGAGTCTAACTTCGGAACATTAACTGAAAATCCTTGTTTTGGATGTTAAGAGTAACTAAAACTACATGATCCACTAAAATATATATTTGAATGATAATATTTTTAATGCTTGAAATCTCAAATATCTTACACTGAAGTTTTCTTCCAAAACAGACGATATAACAATTTGATACGACGGCTGTATACGGGTCAATACAGCCGTTATTTGCAGATATGGATAGGATAATGGGATGGTTTCATCCTAAATCAGTGTTTTTTTTTTTTTTTCAAATATCTTCTGTATTCCCACCTCTTTTTTTATTCATATTAAAGGGAATAAGAAGGCAATCCCCCCCCCCTCTCTCTCTCTCTCTCTCTCTCTCTCTCTCTCTCTCTCTCTCTCTCTCTCCACAAACACAGTTATGCATGCGTCTATTTTATGAAGCGTTTTTTTATTCAAATAGTTGAACCTTAACTATATGCTGTTATTACCAAAATTTCCTTATTGCCATATTTGTTTCATATAATGCATTTTCTGCATAAGATATCAATGAGCGTTTTGATTACACAAGAAACTTTCTTTTAATTTCTCTAGCCCATTTCATATGAAAAGTTATTATTATTATTATTATTATTATTATTATTATTATTATTATTATTATTAATTATTATTATTATTATTATTATTATTATTATATTGGGTACTTCCTTACAATTTAAAGGTACTTATATTTTACTGCCGTATCATATCATAGTTTAATAAGACTTATGAGATACCTTTCTCATTTCTAACGTCATAGATTAAGCCAAAAAGATTTACAACTCATTAAAATACTAAGAGAGAGAGAGAGAGAGAGAGAGAGAGAGAGAGAGAGAGAGAGAATGAATCAATGCAGTCAAGCTATACATTTTTTTTTTTACCTCTGGAATTAGTTGAGATATGGTGAAGATAAATAAATATAGTCAATAACTATATTTATGTACATGTTTCTATATATTTTCAAGATAACATATCTTACATGCTCTCAGACATCATTCTATTCGGTGACTATCCCTCTCCTTAGTATAAAAAAAGGTTAACAATTGCATGAGGCGAGAATGATATACGGTTACCTGCTGGGGTATCCAAAGGTTTACAGCACTTATCATCTCTGAAATTCCTAGGACTCAAGTGTTCAATCTGTATTGCTTACTATCACAATATTTGTTTTGAACAGTCAGTAGGTCAAATCATTACCAAAATTATGAAAGTCATAAAAAACACTATTTGTAAAATTTCCGTAGCCTATATCATTGAGAGAGAGAGAGAGAGGGACTGGGGTTTAAAAGGCTAATTATCACCGATGGAATTTGAAATGATGCCATTAAAATCAACGAAAGATTCGTCAAACAACTTAGAATAGAAGGCTATAAAGAGGGAGAAGCTTGTATTGGTAGAAATTGGATTAATGGTAATCTATTAATGTTTACAATGCGGCACCTGAGATGCTTTGAAATTACTAATTACTCTGAGAGAGTTCAGTGAATATATTTCATATATCTTCTTGGAGTTATAATATCACTTCGTCCTTCTATATTTCAATAAAAAAATATATACTCTCTAAGGTAAAACCTTGAATTATAAAAAAAAAAAAATGAAAATAATAGAATTATAGCTTTAATGATAGTGATAACATCAATGGGTATTTTCTTTTAATCTGCTTCTATAATTCATTCCTCAATGAACAGGGAAAGTTTCATGGCTCAATAAATAGAGATGATTTTGTCAGAATAGAGAGCTGGAGATGGTGGCCGCACTGAAAGTATTAAACAGACCACACGGAAACAAGCCATTTGCCTTCTCGTGCCCTTGAATCAGAATTGCTAGTTATACACAACCACATTGTCCAACTAACGTTCCAGACGTGTGGATGCATAATGGAATGAGCTGGAAATTAGCGAGAAGGCCAACAGTCTGCTCTGAGGGCTTCTGTGCTTCACTTTCCGATGACAAGCCGCTTGAAGTGCTAACTGTTTTAGCATGGAAATTGATCTTAATGGGAATTGTCTAAAAGAGCAATCATTGCCTTATATATAAAAGGAGAGAAAAACATATTCTTATTAAACCGGTGAAATAGTTTGATGAAAAATACGAAGTTGTTTTTATATACCAAAATCAAATATTTTATACAGCATAATCATTTTCTCAGTTCAGTGATGATACTTTTTTTTATTATTAACATATTGTTTGTATACAAAAATCTAAAATCAACACATACTATTATCACCTATATATATATATATATATATATATATGGGTAGAGTTCCAACGATCTTTGGTGGACGAGGGCCGGTTCTGTTATTGGAATGAATCGTTGAACTTTGATATGATATAATAGTTAAAGTATATGCCTTTTTCTACTAACGGCCTAGTAGAAAGTACTTTGATTTGTGTTTTTTGGCTCTATAGATTAGAAAATGTGTCCATCATAAAATAGATACGAATGATATATTGCCCTGAGTTCATTAAATTCCTCATGGGAGTCCCACTAACCTGGTGTAATTTATTACCCGGCTTATACATTGTTCTACATGCCAAGACTTCTGTAAGCTTGTGATATTTTGTTTTTAAGCGTCTATGGGGTTCACAATCACAAATTTCTATAACTTTCGTTATATGGATATATCTGTTGTATTTTCATTAGAACATTCTTTATGATTTCCTATTATTTCATATATTGCTTTCATCAGTAATTTCTTAATGTTCATTTACGATGTTCTAATTTGCCAGAATTTGTTGCCAATGTAAATTGGAATTTTATTTGGAAAGTTCAAAATTTTGACGAACTTTCACTAACTGATATGGTTTTCTGACCTAATTACAGGAAATTGAGCAATATATATAAAAGATTCATAATCAGCTCAACTTTTCTTAAACCAGGCTTCATAAACCTTAACTTGACAATTTTTTCAAAATCTGGGGACAATCTGATAATATCAACAAACCAGTATATGGGAGTAAGGTTTATAATGGACGCTCATTCACTGTAATGCTTTCTCTCTCTCTCTCTCTCTCTCTCTCTCTCTCTCTCTCTCTCTCTCTCTATGATGATATAAAAAAAAATATGTTTACTCTCGGATGTTTTACACTATTATAATTCTATGCCATTGTAACTCTCATCCGATTAAATAATTGTAAGCTAGATTTCTTTCTTGAATAAAATCAACTATATGTAGATCGACTTTCCTTTAACATCCTTATCAGTGTGCCACCAGTTTTAGAACTAAAAAGTAAATGGTGAATTATAAATCGATATACAGAAAGAAGTTAGATTTTTTTCAAAGAAATTAATTAATAAGTATGTACCATAATTTTCATGTAATCTCCATGTTCATTAAGGAAATGCGATGACACGAAATGTCAAAACTTGGTTATATGTTATATGTGGATAATCTATGTGGAAATTAAAATTCAAAGAATGTTCTTGACCAATAGTGGATACAAAAGTATCGAGTTAAATAGATATTTTGAAAGATTATAGTAATTTTGATGGAAATTGCCTTTGCAAGTCATTGAACTTTATTTAAAATTAGTACTATGTTTGTTTTGCACATGGCTATTTATAACCATTATGCCACGTCACTAATATAGATTTTCAAATTAGTTTAGGGTAAATCTCTTATTGTTGATAATTACATCTAAGAGTTTTTACTTATATATATATATATATATATATATGTGTGTGTGTGTGTGTATGTATTCATACATATATATATATATATATATATATAATGTGTGTGCATGTAAGTAATAATGATGTACATGTCCTACGTTCTAAGGTTGGTTTCTCCTTTGAAAGGCAAATCATTATATATGAAAATCACTTTATCCTTTAATCTTAGACTTTCAGTGGCAAAGAGATTTTCCATTAGGAAAACAATTTCCTTTTTGCCGAGAATATTTTGGGGGATTCTAATTACCCCGAAAGTGTCTTTTTACATTATATTCCCCTTTACATAATGTTACATTTACCTTGCGATTAATTTTAATATCTTTCCCCAATATCAAAATCTGATGAAGTAACACTAAATCCCAAAAAAGCCATTTCGACATTAGGATGCATGTATATGGTGAAAAGCTACTTAAAGAAAAGAAAATAAGATATATATATTTATATATATATATATACATATATATACTGTTTATACATAGATATATATATATATATATATATATCATCCGCAGTTACTAGTCCACCTTAGAACGAAGGCCTCAGGAAATAAATTTTTCTGCCTGCGTCTGTTTATGGCTTGTGTTTTTAAGTTTTCGTTCTCGAACCCTCATGGGATCAAATGTAGATTTTTAGTGGTACTTTGATATCTAAAGAGAAAAGGTTTTAGATAGTAAAATCTGCTCAGAGAGAGAGAGAGAGAGAGAGAGAGAGAGAGAGAGAGAGAGAGAAGGGTGGGATTGGATAAAAATTCATTAGAAACTAAATAATTATGAATATGGAGTGTCTCCCAGATAACATGCAAGAATAGTTCTCAGAGTTGCTGAATGACTCTTGCCAAAGATGCATTTGAAGAACTTCCCCTGACCAAATTCTAGTCTACAATGATTGAAATTTATCCGGTTGTATCTGAAATACCTATGAACAATTTTTTGATGTTCCATACTACTTACCTGTTTTAGCAAGGATGTTCAAATTCCTTGAACATGAAAATTGAACATCGAGCATGGATTAATGTCGAACATGACCCACGATTCTGCCTGTTTATTACTGATCCTTGAATAGATAATCTTGTTCTTAACAAATAGATAGAGCCTTTACACAGTATATAAGATGCAAACAGCAGCATCGAATGCAATGAAAAGTATCATTTGTTTATGCCTGGTTAAATAAACATCAACGAAGCGTAAATTGGATTTTGCAAGATTCAATTGTTGTAAGAACAATTCATTCATGCATCTTGTAATAGTCAAACTTTCGTAAAAATTTCTTAGTCTGACATATGGACTTTGAATGTTCTTATATGGAAATTTTAACTCAGTTGCCTTTGCAATTTGGTGTCAAATATGATAAAAAAGTGTCCATGTTATTCTGAATAAGTTGCAGTTGTCTTAATAAAACAGAATCTATACGGTTGATGCAATGTCTGTTCTCATATATGGCATAGTTTATTTTATATACTAAAAAGGATTTGTTGGCAACCATCGTTGAAATAAAATTCTGTATGAAAACAAATGTGTCATGCCGCATTCGAGTGCGAATACTTGGTTAGTTTTACATAAATTATCAATTGAAAGTAAATAGCTCTGAAATGAATTATAACAAAAAATACCTATGATGGAAGTTTGAGTTGTATATAAGAAGGTAACACTTTCACAAATGAAAAATGAACAACGGACTGTACATTTATAACTTCCCCCATTGCTTTGCATCACCAACATTCGTGTAATCTTTGTGTCTTAATTACGGCCTTAGCAAGAAAACGAGTATTGACTGGAAGAGTAATCAAGGCTAGATAAACATCATCAGGCTCAGAAACACCTGACGAAAAAGGAACTGATAATATTTTTTTATTGGTTTTTTTTTCATATGACTTAAAATTTGTGTGAAATAACTTACTCAAATTGATGTAACAATAAGAATCTACCATTGAGAAGAAAAAACTGATCTTGTTGCTTTATGTGATAAAACAACGCTCTCTCTCTCTCTCTCTCTCTCTCTCTCTCTCTCTAAAAG
>NC_090747.1:50862771-50870271 GCF_036898095.1 Palaemon carinicauda | reverse complement strand
TAATAATTCAATGCAATCCTTGTAGAGTCTCTTTCCGGTGATACTATTCATCTATCTACCAAGTCACTTATCACAATTTTGGTTGGTAGTCGACATAAGAAAAAGGTACTTTCCTTCTCTTCGCTCCTCCAAGCCAGACGATGGATTCAGCCAATTCTGGTTGGTGCTGATATGGTGCGACATCCAGCCCAGCCCCATTATCCACCACAGGGACTGTGGGAACCATGTCACAATTGCTTGCCATTCATTCCTATTTCTAGCACGCTCTTTTGCCTCTCCCATACTTATCCTCCTATCACCTAGAGTTTTCTCAACTGCATCCTTCCACCTAAACCCTGGCCTTCCTCTTGTACTTCTTCCATCAACCTTTTCATTCATCACCTTCTTTAGCAGACAGCCATTTTCCATTCTCTCTAAATGTTCATATTACCTCAACATATTCATATCTATTTTAGCTACTAGTTTATTTCTTACACCCGGTCTTAACCTCGTTAATTCGTTCCTAACCCTGTCTGAATGAGTTGCAGCAGCCATATATCCCGCAGATATATCATCTCGAACACATTAAATGCCCCTCTCTGTCATTTCCATTCCCCACAACTCAGATCCATACATCACAGTTGGGGACGAAAATTTTCTCATAAAGAACTTTTTTTTGACATTCATTCTAAATGGTATATTCTTTACTACTCTATTCACTGACCTCGACACTACATCCTTCATTCACTCTCTGACGTACATCTGTTTCCACTCCATCATTTCCGGCAACAATAGACCCCAAGTATTTAAACTGATCTTCTTCCTTAAGTAACTCTCCACTCAGCATGGCATTCAACCTAGCATCAGACTTTTGGGTCACAATGTAAGTACTGTATATATTAATCCAAAACTCCCCCTTCAACTTCCACACCATCTCACTGTTTTGGAATGTAGATTATCCAAGCCTTACTGACAAGGTTGAATCATAACTAATACCATTTACGTGAGAATCTATACCAAACAATAATTTCATATATCTTCTGCAAATATGTTCAATGATTAAGTGTAATTATTAGATAACTATCGTTGTTATAAGCGGACCAAATAAGTATTTTACGTATAAACAATAATAAGCTATATATCCCATATATGTTTAAGCGTTGACGCAAATGAAATATGCTGTATCTAACATCACAACACGTAATGAAATTTATAGATATTAATACTTGACTAGAATAATTTTTGTGAAAGAGCCTGGAAAGTAAGATTGAACGTTTCTTTTACTTTAAAGAAAATTTAGCTTGGTCCCTAGCCTCTCATAAATAGGGAAAATAAAAAAATAATTATAATACACGTTTCAGCTCTCTCTCTCTCTCTCTCTCTCTCTCTCTCTCTCTCTCTCTCTGGATATCACCAGTCAGCCAAATAAATAGTGAAATACTTTACTATTCTTTTAGAGGAAAATAAGAGGAAGATATTCTTGCATTAGTAAATGGCTTTTTAGCCTAATTTGTAATATATAATGTATGATGTTTTTTTTTTTTTTCAAATATCATCAATGAAAGCCTAAAATGAGTATACAAAAACAACCTATCTCTTTGTGCCCTTCCGTTATTGTGTATAATGTCATCATGATAATTGGATTATGAGGGCATATATAGAAAGAGTACCCCAAATACTTCTTTTATTTTTAATTTTTCATAAGCCTAAAAAGAAATCTTTCTCATATACATCTATTTGTATATCTAACACGATAATATAACGATTTAAATCTTTAATAAGAGATTATATCAGATACATTCTAAACTATTGGTCATAATTAGTCAGGTAACCCTATACAGTTATTCCAGTTTCTTTGAATGGAATTTGTTATTTCATTTTTTTTTCTGAAAACTTATTCATCTTAGCAGGAATTTAAACAGAAGTATGATTTTTTTTTCTTCAATGAAGGTAAGAAACTATTAATATTCTTTTTTGAACTGAAATATTACATATTTGAATATTAGACTAAAGATGGAAAAAAAATTCATATTTATTATTAACTTTTATTCCTGAGAATAGAAAATAATTATTAAAAACTTAAACACTCTATATAATACTATATATGCCACCTAGTAAGAAAATCTACAATACTATTTTTTTCATATAAAGAGCTATTCTCTAACAAGTGTTAGCTAAGTTTGAATCCTGCTTACCGAAAGACCAAAACTAGCTAAACGGTCTAGTAATGGGAAAAGGAAATAAGAATTGTTCCGAAAATGTTCTTATTGAGGTCACATACTGTATATGCACACTTTCATTCAAAAGCAAAAGCTTGAAAATTCTCTGAACTATTCATGAATCTAAGCCATCATTCAAGAAAAAAGAGGCTTGGGAAAAATATTACTCATAAATAAACAATAGTCCAACATATTTTCCGTGAACTTGAATGGTGCGACAGGAGCTCTTGATTCACTCTCCCGAGGATATAAAGATATAAAAAAAATACTGAAACAACTGGGAGATCAAGTTTCCAGCAGACAGATTTTTATATATACCCATCAATTAAAAATATTACAATAGATAATTCTATTAAATTGTCAGTAGGAAGGAGAATATACTATTCTTTATATTTTGCTATATCGACTGGATGGATATAAAGGAACTTTGATTATCTAAATAAACAGGTGAATGTATCCTTTCAGAACTTCGTATAATAAAAAGAAACAGAAAAAACTTAGTATTACAATGGAAAAATTGGAGGATCCGGTAGTTATTAGGGTCATGTGGCAGTTGTTTTATAGATAAGCCTTCACATAATTTTTTGATATTTAGGTTTTGTTGCGTAAGAGGTGACTCTGTACCTGTGCTTTAATTTGTGAATCACTTGGTCTTTAGGACTAGGATTTCTTGTCAAATCATCCATCTTTGTTTGTTCCAGATTTATGACAAGCAAGAATATGATATCAACGGTAAAAATAACATAGACAGTTGATTAAATTAATATGGATAATAAATATGATTTTAAAAGGACTTTCATTGAGCCAAATGTTATTTTGATAATGAAATATTCGAGGAAAAGTTTCGAGAGTTATGAGAAAGTACAGATGTTGCTATGAATGCTCTTTTGTATCGTCTAATTTATCTAAGGACTAGAAAGAAATCAAAATGGGAATTTCTTCCTCTATAAATACAAGCTTCTTAAAAAAACAATCAGTGATTACAAGGACAATAATTCTATTAGGAAGTATCATCGGTATTAAAAAAAAAAAAACCCTTTTTTTTTTTTTTTTTCGTCGACACGCTGCTCAAAATTTTACATATTGTTGTAATTAGCAGTTTGAATAAATGCATTTCTCTACATTTATCAACTTAGCTTATATAATTTGAACAAGTAAGATACGATACTTACCTGGAGAGATATAAAACTGTATATAAAATCAACGCATCGTAATCTGTCTTATCTATTTAATAGTTTTGCACTTGTCTACATACACGTTAAGTGTGTTTACAGCACTAATAATACACATTTGTCTCACATCTGTAAGAACAATTTTACGGTTACCATTTCTAGTTAAAGATGAAAAGAACGTTTTTTTTTTTTTTTCATTGGATCGGTTAATATTATTTAGATATAAATCTGGTAAAAAGGCGAAATAATTTCTTTTCAAACATATATTGGCTTTTAAAGTCACTAGTAATGTTTTAATATAAAAGTGGTTGATAAGTGACGTGAATTACAAGCGATAAATTTCTGAGGAAATCTTAAACCTGCAATGCGGAATAAACTCTTTAGAATAATGAAATAATTAATTATGAATGAGAACTCCGCCATAATCTAGGAAATAGCATGGAATTTTATACTACATTCTTTTCCATTTTCACAAAAGTTTCCGAGAACTACCAGTGATTTATGAAATCTGAGAGAAAAACTTTTGGGTGACTGACGCAAGATTAATTGGAACCATTACGTTTATTAAAATAACTATATCTCATATATACATTAGGCGTCATTCGATTTATATTTCCTCTGAATAATTCGTCAGATACCTTTGAAAGTTATCCTATCCGTTTCGATATTACTAATACGCACTTACACTCATATATATATATATATATATATATATTTATTTATATATATATATATATATATATATATGTGTGAGTGTAAGTATATGTTAGTATACTAAGACATAATTACACTCATATATACATATATATATATATATATATATGTGTGTGTGTGTGTGTGTGTGTGTGAGTGTAAGTATATGTTAGTGTACTAACACATAATTACACTCATATATATATATATATATATATATCTACTGTATATATATATATACATATATATGTATAAATGTGTATAAATATATATATATATATATATATATGTATGTATATATATATATATATATATAAATATATATATATATATATATATATATTTATATATATATATATATATATGTATATATATATAAACATATATATATATATATATAAATATATATATATATATATATATATATTTATATTGGAGTGAAATTAAAATTACATTGCTGGTAAGAAACACACACTGGTTACTGGGCCTGTTGTGTACAATATATATATATATATATATATATATATATAGTCATGAATTTAGAAAATGGCTATGATGTAAAAATTCTCATAGAATTATTAATTAAATCTTTACTGGGGTAAAGAAGAAGCATATACCCATCAAAAGAGGGTAATAGTTCTCTTATAGCAACAAAATAGTAAGAAAGACAACGTTAGATGGAACACTTTAATGAGGATATGAATAATTTTAATAATATACCTAAAGCTGATAAAGACTTTCATTTGCCCATGAATGAATTAAGTGTGTTTGAAGCCGGAGCTATAAAAAAAATAAACAAATAGATAAACTAAAAAGATGGAAAGCCTTTGGATACGATGGAATAACTGCCGAGATGATACTCGCTGAAAATGAAGTGACTCCCACACTACTTACAAGATTATTTTGTAGAATGGGGCATGAAGAGGATAAACCTGATTAATTGGAGTTAAGAGTGTTGGATGAATAGAAAAAAGGAGACCTGGTGGATTGCAATAATTGCAGTTGTAATGAAAATATATATATTATGCTCATTTTAAAGAGACTGGAGAGAAAGACTGATGAAAAGCTGAGAGATGAACAAGCAGGATATAGAAAAGGTAGTAGTTGCACTGACCAAATTTTAATTTTGAGACATTTTGACCAGCAATGCGTAAAAAATAGAAATCCCCATTTGATGATATTTGTGGACTATGAAAAACGCCTCTGACAGTGTGCACAGGCCAATTTTATGAAGATAACTGCGTTATTATGGAATTCATCATAAGTATGTAAATTTATTTAAGTCTCTTCATGAGCATAACAAGTTTAAATTATTGTTAATGGAGTCGTATCAAATGAACTTCCAGTGAACAGTGGAGTACTCCAGGGGAATATTGTTACTTATGTTATTTATCCTCCTCATGGATTTTGTAATGCGTAAAACTGTCGGGGATGGTGGAGAAGGATTGGACTGGATTGGTGATAGGAATTTAGCAGAGCAAGAGTATATTAATGATGTTGGCTTTGATAGCAGAATACCACAGGGTTTGCAATGCTGGCTTGCCAGAATGCATGAAAAATCTAACGAGGTTTGGCTGAAGATGAATAGAAGAAAGACAGAGTTGATGAGAAATGAGTATGCTATGGGATATGAAATATCATTGAAAGGAAAATGGATTAATAAGGTGGAATCATTTAAGTATCTAGGAACTATGATCTCAGTGCAGGGTCTTTAGAATGAGAGTTTAGTGAAAGATTGAAAAAAGCATATCAGACAACGCCTAGGTTTGGTAAAATTTGGAAACCAAATAGCCTGAAATTACATATAAAAATCAGACTATATATCAGTTTAGTGAGATCGGTGTTACTGAATGGACATGAGTCATTCTATGATAATGAAACAATCTCCAATAGATTTAATAGACTTGCAAACAAAGCCCTCTGAATGATATTCAGAGTTAAATGACAGGATACAATTAGAAACGAAATTATAAGAGAGATTACTCGAGTGCCACATGTGTATGAGATCATGATGCGGGGTAGATGTAGATGGTCTGGGCATACTCTTCACACTCCTCAAGCGTTCACCAAACGTTCAGCCGGCTCCGCAAGGCACTAGAAGAGTTGGAAGATCCAGACCTACATGACCGAGGACTATGAAGCACGAAGTAGGAGATGCTGAATGGAGAGGTTTAGAATTAAAAGCTTAAGAGTGATGATGATGAATAACAATATTTTCTGCTATGGAAATCGATATTTGATTATTCTCGATTTTTTTTTATATGCAATATTATTGAATGCACTCTCTTCGAATTATGCCTATTATATCTCTTCAACAACAATTTATGACAAAATATTATCATCGTGGTTTATTATCCATCTCTGACGGCTTACAATGGAAAAGTCCATAGCCCATATATTGCGAAATCATACTAAGTTGATACACCTACACCACTGTACACCATAATTTTAAAAGAAAAAAATGGATTGTTTTTTAATATTCAAAAAGTTTTTTTCATATAATTTTTTTTATTCGATTAATTATTAGATATCTACATATTATTTACATCATACTTTACTCCTGTCCCAAATTTTTGATATATTCAACATTTTGCGTTTAATATTTCTCTTTTTTATTGTTCTCCATAATTATCCCAGAAAAGGGTAATTCCATAGTAATAAGAGTTGTTTCATGAAAATAGATAACTTTGAATAGGAAAACTTTAACGAAATTTTGTATTTCCGCTTGCCAGCCAGGCTATCTACCCAAGCGGGGTTTCGTTTCGTTTTAAAAAAAATGCCGTGGGAGAAAGTGCAGACACTACCTACAAAATAATGCAACAATTGCCTTTTACACTGACTAATGTTGAATACATAAAAATGTAAAATATTTTGAATCTTTGTCAGCGTTCTCCCTTCGTCCCTAATTGCTTTTGGTCAATTCATAAATAAACATTTCGACGTTAACATGCATATCTACATAACAGCTACTAGTAAGAATTTTTCATAGTTATTTAGGAATATTGTAAGGTGTTTTTAGCTGCAAAATAAACTAAATTAAGGTGTATGCTTCAAAGCTATATATTTGCAATTAAAAAAAGAAAAAAAAAAACATAATAGTGCATAACGTATGTTGGACCTTTATCTATGTTTTTGCATAAACTCTATGCCATGAATATGGTCTGAAATGGCGTTTGTTAGAAGAATTCATCAACCAAATTCTATGTAGCATTAAAAAAGAAAGCCTTGAAAGACTTTCAGCAGTAGTTCCAAATCCTGTTTTGAACTATACAGACCCAGTTCCCAAAAGCAGAGTTTACAACAACCCAGTTACCCCAAAGCTGAGCCGATTATGGCCCAGTTACTCAAGGGCCAACTGAGTATGGTCCAGTTTCCCAAAGCCCACTTGATTATGACCCAGTTACTCAAAGCCCGGTTGACCATGACCCCCTCACCCA
>NC_090747.1:50852771-50855271 GCF_036898095.1 Palaemon carinicauda | reverse complement strand
AGAGAGAGATGTGAAGAAACTTGATAATGCCGCTTCGCTGAGTGAAGATTATAATATTATCAGTCGTAAACCCTCCTCGGGTATGAAGTTTAAACTGTCGTTCCGACAAAGTGACAAGTATTTACTGAAGCATGGAAACTAGTTAAATTATAACTATGTGAACAACTTCAATAGTTACAGCGGAAGTAGCACTGGTACTGTTCCAAAGCATAATGCGATAGTACCACAGCAACAATCGTTGAATCGTCCTCCTTCAAGTATTGTGAAATACGTGCAGCAGGTTAGTATTGTCTATTTTAAGTGTGGCAAGAGAGGTCATATCAGTAAGGAATGTTGGTTGAATCAACCGAAAGCAGTTGCCGAAGTGGTTAAGGATAATTCGACTTCACAGAATGCGAAGACGAACAGACAAACAGGAAAGGACGAAGATGGAAATAAAAATGCTAACGTCTACGCAACAAACAGGACAAAACAAAATGGCGTTGATGCCTTTGAACTATATATATATATATATATATATATATATGAAGGTATATTAGCAGCAATAGATGGTAGTGAGTAAACTACGGTCAAGATATTGTGTGGCACTGGTTGTAACCATAGTGTGGTGACACGAGGTGTACACCCGTTGGTGGAACAGTTCCTCAAAGGAGACTCTGTCACTTTGAAGGGAGTAGGAGGTTAGGAGGTTACCTCTTTTTTCCGTTTGAAATTGTCATGCAAGTTGGTGAGAGACCTTTTTGATTTTGCTATAAAGGATTCATTGCTTTCGAAGCAGTAGACGTCATGCTGAGTAATGAGGTGGTTGGAGCCACATTTGTGCCTTGTCCCGTTGTAAGGGAGAAACCATCAAAGTATAGTCCTAAGACTGAACTGGAGAAGGACTATCCGTATATGTTTCCAAGTTGTTTGATGAATTGAAGTATGACGAAGAAAGTGGCTTCAAAAGAAGAAAAAGTAACCGAAGGAGGGATGAACACGGTTGTTTTTTTTTTTCAGAAGAAAAAGATTCCCATGATGGTATGCAGGAGGAGAGCTCCCTAGTGAGCCCAGGAGAAGAGGAACAACAGACGAGTGGGCAGGAAGACAAAGAAGCAATTGATTTAGAAGAAATAGAAAACTCACTATTAGGAGTAAGACAAGTGATTAGGGAAAGGCTGATAAGATTGCAACAGAAGGATGCGACACTAACAGAGTTATTTTACCATGTGGTGGATAAGATAGAGATACAACGGTCTCCCATCTGTTATATTCATGAAGATGTTTTTTTGAGGAAGCATAGACCCGCCAATATCCCAAGGAAAGCCGAATGGGGGATATACCGCTACATATTGATTCCCATAATGTTGAAAAGACAGGTGATCGCCATAGCAAACGAAACGGGACACATAGGAATAAGGAAGACGACGGAGGAGATTAGGAAATACTTTTTCTGGCCTGGCATGCAAAAGAATGGGAGCCAGTTTAGCCTTGCATGTCATGTTTCTCAAATAGCTGTGATGCATGATGAGAGCACCCATTTGAAGTACGAGCAAAGCAAAAGACTGAATATAATGTTGGCTGAAAAAGGGAAGGCTCGAGGGGAATAGATGGAGAATATGCCAAGGATTTGAGGGAAAGGATCAGCGAGATGAAGAAATTTTCCCTAGAAAGCATGAAAACGAGGAGTCAAGGAAAATTAAGAAAATTTTTGGTATGAGAAGTACAAGCAAACAGTTTATGCTACGACAACAGATATTGGTTTATCTCTGATAAGGAGATTACTGCTTGCCCACGAGTTCCAAGGACCATTCCGGGTTGTGGAGATGAGCAGTGACCGGACTTACAAAGTCACAATACCATGAAAAAGGAAAAGTTAAAGGAAGGCCATATTAACTACGTCAGCTAACATGATTGGAGATGTCTTATAGCAATGAGATAAGGAAGGAATTCATCACCCTGTTTGCTTTATGTCATCGAACCAGAAAATACAGCAACAGGCCTACTTGACAATTGAAAAGGAAGTGCTGTTGCTGATAACAGTGATAAACAATATTATGGTTTACATAAACAGACCACAGGATGAAGAGATTACAGTCTATTTGGATCACAATCCTTTAACTTTTGTCAATAAGATGAAGAATAATAAGCAAAGATTTATTAGGTGGTCATTATGTTTACAACCATATTTTATTACTGTAAAGCCTATATCAAGTTAAGATAATATGATTGCAGATTATTTATCTCGGGCTGAATCAGTGGATTCAGGCCCGGAATAAATAATCCTTCTAGGGGTAGCTATCTTACGAAACTGGTCTATTATTCAGAAAATATTTTATTCGTGTATTTTATTTGTGTATGTAAGATGTATATATCCTGCTCGTAAGATGAGTTCTTCTCTTAAGTATTTGTATCTAAATTACGTAAAACTTTCGTTGTTCATTTAATTGTATTTTTCATTGAAGTCAGTATATGTAATTTTGCGTTATTTTTAGGAATTAACTTTTTATTTCATGTAATT
>NC_090747.1:50840271-50850271 GCF_036898095.1 Palaemon carinicauda | reverse complement strand
TTGGAGAAGAAAAAATTTGGCAGGGACGGCGTGACATATGTGCTGGAGATCGTCGGAGGAGGGTTGCAGAAAGAAAAAATTTGGCAGGGACGACCAACGGGTCGCCATACACCATTTCAGCTGCCGAGACGTTGAGGGCGGTCTTTACGAGTGGTCCTTAGTCCCAGGAGGACCTAGGGAAGCTGAGTAAACCAGTTGGAATCCTTGCAGTGGGGACATCAAAGCTGCTTAGAGGGTACGATGAAAACGTTCAACCATTCCATTGGCAGCTGGGTTATAGGCAGTTTGTCTGATATAGGGTGATTATTATTATTTATTATTATTTGCTAAGCTACAACCCTAGCTGGAAAAGCAAAATGCTATAAGCCCAGGGGCTCCAACAGGGAAAATAGCCCAGTAAGGAAAGGAAAGAAGGAAAAATAAAATATTTTAAGAAGAGTAACATTAAAATAAATATTTCCTATATAAACTATGAAAACTTTAACAAAACAAGAGGAAGAGAAATTAAATAGAATAGTGTGCCTGATTGTACCCTCAAGCAAGAGAACTCTAACCCAAGACAGTGGAAGACCATGGTACAGAGGCTATGGCACTACCCAAGACTAGAGAACAATGGTTTGATTTTGGAGTGTCAAAGCTCTGCAGGAATTCTTGGGTATGATCAACTATTATCGCCATTTTCTGTTAGCCATTGCTCCCCTCTATGCCTCGCTCAAGGGCAAGACAAAGGACCTGAAGTGGGGTCCCATTCAAGAAGCGGCCTTCTGCAATGCAAAGAAGTTGCTATCAACTGCTGCAGTTCTCAACTTTTCCTATCCCACATTGCCCCTCTCCTTCTCTCCACTAATGCCATGCGGTGCCCTAAGAACGACACTTCATTGGTGCCAAAGGTACACTTGTCGTACCGGACTACAAGCTCGTTTTGTTGCAGGCGGTCGAGCATGATGTGCAGGTGATAGAGGTGTTCCTCTTTTGAGGAAGAGAACACAAGTATGTCGTCCACATAACATACACTGAAAGGGAGGGCCCCTATCATGCCATCCATGAGACGTTGAAAAGTGGCCCCAGCTTTACGAAGGCCAAAACAGGAGTAATTGAAAGTGTATTTACCAGACAGAGTGGTGATGCCCAGGAGATTCGTTAATGATGTCCACAGTTGAGAGGTGAAAGTGGTTCCCCTGTCAGAAGTAATATGCTCAGGGATACCAAATCTTACAATCTATCCTGAGATTAAGGCAGATGTGTATGAGGCGGACATTGCAGTTTCCAAGGGAATGGTTTTAGGCCAACGAGTGGAGTGGGTGATGACGGTAAACAGGTAACGACGTCCTTGTGATGTGGGGAGGGGGCCTACAACGTCGACGTGAATGTGGGGCGAAATGACCCTGAGGTTGAGGAAAGGTGCCCACTCCTAAATCCATGTGTCGATGTACTTTGGAAGTTATGCAAGAAGTACAGGCGCGGACCAAATCCTTAGCATACTTAGAAATTTTGTGCCAAATGAACTTTCGTCTTCAGCAGCTGTGCAATAGAATGGCACGAGGGATGTGAAAGGCCGTGAATAAAATCAAACACTCATAGGCGCATGAGAGCAGGAATCCAAGGTCACGGTCTACCAGTACTGACGTCACAAAGGAGGGTGGTGTTGGAGTCGTTGAAGGGGATGTCTTCCCAACGAAGGGATGTGTAGGATGTGCTACATGCTTGATACCCTTGATCTTGTCGTTGGGCTTCTTCCAAGGCATTGTAATCCAATCCCAGTTTAACGGAAGCCAACGTCTATCTGGACAGGGAATCGGCAACGTAATTCATTTTCCCAGGGACATGTTGAACGGTGCAATTGTAATAAGCCACGGTGTTGAGATGTCGCCATTGACGGCGGACCAGATCTCAGACTGTCGAGTGAAGGCGTGCACCAGAGTCATGTGGTCTGTGCGAAGGACGAAGGGCGTACCTTCTAAGAAATGGCGAAAGTAACAGAGAGCTAATTGCACTGCCAGCAATTCTCGATCGAAGGTAGAATAACCTGATTCTGCCTTGGACAGTTTTCCGCTGAAGAAGGCCAATTGGCGGGGCGGGCCGTTGACCACCTGTTCGAGTACTGCACCAATAGCAACGTCGCTGGCATTAGTGGAGAGAAGGAGAGGGGCATGTGGGATAGGAAAAGTGAGAACTGCAGCAGTTGATAGCAACTTCTTTGCATTGCAGAAGGCCGCTTCTTGAATGGGACCCCACTTCAGGTCCTTTGTCTTGCCCTTGAGCGAGGCATAGAGGGGAGCAATGGCTAACAGAAAATGGCGATAATAGTTGATCATACCCAAGAATTCCTGCAGAGCTTTGACGGTCGAGGCGTTGCGAAGTTCTGAGCGGCTGCTACCTTCTCAGGGAGGGGATGGACTCCTTTAGGAGTGATGCGGTGCCCTAAGAACGACACTTCATTGGTGCCAAAGGTACACTTGTCGTACCGGACTACAAGCTCGTTTTGTTGCAGGCGGTCGAGCACGATGTGCAGGTGATAGAAGTGTTCCTCTTTTGAGGAAGAGAACACAAGTATGTCGTCCACATAACATACACTGAAAGGGAGGGCCCCTATCATGCCATCCATGAGACGTTGAAAAGTGGCCCCAGCTTTACGAAGGCCAAAACAGGAGTAATTGAAAGTGTATTTACCAGACAGAGTGGGTGATGGCATTCTTGGGGATGTCTTCTGAGTTCACAGGCACCTGATAATACCCCTTCAGGAGGTCGAGTGTGGAGGAAACCTTCGCTTTGTGCAGGTAGGAGGTCATGTCGGCAATGTTTGGGAGGGGGTAGTGATCCGGTTCTGTTTGCATGTTCAGGCGCCTGTAATCCCCACACGGACGGAGGGAGCCATCTTTCTTCAAACGATGTGTAAGGGTGACAACCATGGGCTGGAGGCCTTTTGGTAAAGGCCCGATTCCTCCATTTCGGTTAACGTCTGTTTGGCTGCTGCCAATCGTTCTGGTGCCAGACGTTTGAATTTTGCGAAAACTGGGGGTTCCCGTTGTCCTGATATGGTGATAAATACCGTGCTTGGCAAGAGACATGGGCATTTGGTGAAGTTCTGGACTGAAAACTTCTGGGTACGACGTGAGGAGGTGGGTGTAAGCATCCGTGGGTGCGCTGATGAGGAGAGCGAGGTTGGAGGGGGTGGGTTGAAGAGGCGTTGAATGGTACGAGTCTGCATTGACCAACCATTGGTGGGCGACATCGACCAGAAGGTGGAAATGAGAGTGGAAATCCGCACTGAGGATTGGCAATGTGATGTCAGCAACGAAAAACTTCCAGTTAAATTTATCGTTTCCAAATAATAATATGAGGTTCTTGTAACCGTAAGTGGATATTGGCAGCCACCAGGCGGACGTCGGCAGATGTAGACAGATTACGTCATGTCCTGAAGAGTTCCCTTGGTAAAAGAGAACGACAAATACCCGTGTCTACCAAAAATTGTACGCCCGTTCCTGCATCATGTAAAGAGAAAAGCGTAGAAACACGGGAGGCCACCGCCACGAGCGATGTCCTACTTACACGTTTTTTTGCCACAGACAATCCTTGGCACATTTCTTCACGGCTACCCCGAATCTGTAGTGGTAGTAAAAAGACAGCGACCGATGGGAGGCAGTAAGTGGCTGTAGAAGTTATTGGTTTGGGGCACGAGCGTGTGGTGGGTGATGGGTGGCTTTGTCGCCGCTTTGGCACGTTACATGGTAGGAGTGTATGTCCTACGACATTGACGTTAGCTTTGGTTGACGTTGAATAGGCGTTCTGTTTGTCAGAAGTGGAGGCGTTGATGGAGGTCTTGAAGGTCGTGATGTGGCTGTCCATGAGGGCATTGGCTTTGGTCGTCAAGTCCTTTATGAGCAAACTATCGACATCGGGTATGGCAGCGCGTACAGGTTCCGGTAAATATCGTATCCAAAGGGCACTAAGTAGGTTCACCTCATGAGGAGAGCCGTCTGTGGCATGTTGCAGGCAAGCGATACTGGTCATATCCCTGAGGGTGAGCGAAACCCATTGGTCGTCCAACGGTTGTTGACAAAGCTGAAAAAGCTTTGTTATACGGGCAGCTGGCAGGGGCGAGTACTGCTGCAGAAGGTATGCTTTGAGGGCGTCATACGCTATTGTGATGTCTCCTTGTTCACAAGCCACTCGGATATTTCCGGGAAGGTGTCCTCGGGTATCGCCACGAGAACATAATCTGCTTTAGTAGTTTAGCAAGTCGTGCCCTTGATGTGGAACTGGACTTCTGCGTGCTGAAACCAAGCAAACGCCTCTTCGCTGGCGAACGACGAAAGTTTCAATGGGGCGGCGCCAACTTCCGTGAATTCCTCCATTGTACCAATAACGGAAGGGCGAGGGGAATGGAAGGCGGGAGGAGAGAGTCGAATTCCAGGGTAACCAATGTGACTCAAAGGCAGGATGAAAGCAACTGAGTAAACTTTATTACAAAACATTCATTTATATATACATAAACTCCAGGCAAAAAGGGCATACAAAACATAACAGGAAATTTCATGTTCAACCGACAAGATCACCGGTTTACAGTTAACGGTGAGAAAAACAGACATGTTTTTTCAGGTTCCTATCAGTGCGAAGGGAGAGCGAAGATACAAGCATAATATATACAACAAATGTAATGTTGTTACTATGTACGATGGTGTGACACACGGTTGGTACAGAATGATAGACTTTTATTACCTCAGCAACGAAGTTGGAAGAAGTTTGTTCGTGTGTTTGTTTTCAAGACTTTTTTGTTTTTTTTTCAACGCCTGCCTAGATACAATTTTAATCATATAGTAATGAATGTTGTAAGGAAAAAATTAAAGTTTGGAAAGTCATGGTTAAAGGTCAAGGTAACGTTTAAGCAAAATGTTCATTTCATTATGTGTTTGTTTGTTTATTTACACTTTTCAGGCACCAATTCTACTCCTAGAGTGATGAGATTAGCAAGAATTAATAGGTATGCGAGAAGCTAGAAATAAATACATCCTGGAAGGTTAAAGTCAAAATTTAAGGTCACAGTTAAGAAAAATTTCCAGGTTGCGTAATCAGCCATAAGTTTGGACATCGTTGTCATGAAGACTTCGAAATTGGTTCATATTTGAGTGCAAGAAAATCCCCGAATATGAATAAATATTAAAGTCAAAGGTCAAGGTCGAGTTCAATGTGAAGGACAAGCAAAAGGTCAAATTCCGGTCATCAACCATACGGGTAAAATTTTTTATCGTAAAGAAATGAAACTTCCATGGATTTTGAACTGTTATTAACGAGCAGGAAATGATAAAAAATTGGAAGGTCATAGGCTAACATCATGGACGACCTAGACCCCCAAAATCAGTCCAAAAGGTCGAGAAATAGGTTGCCCTGGAGGATGTCTGCGCTCTACTGAATGCCCCTCTGGTATTTATAGTTTTAGGAGAGCTGTTCTATTATAGTTGCAAACTCATATTCTTGGGTCCTCTTCCTCTATTACAAAAACTCTAAAGCTAATTAAGGGCCAAAGTAACCATTTAATTATTTATTGGATTTTATTTCAGATCCACATATAGTCTTGTTCGATATATGATTCACTAATCCTAAAAGTATGGAAATCCAGAGTTATGAAATACTTTTCATATTCAGTATACCAGAAAAACGCTTCAAGGAGTAATCCAGAGAGCCAATAACAAGGATTCAAGTATCTGAGAGCTTTCTTCTCGAACAATATTAAAAGAAAAACCTTTTCGATCGCTATAAAATTTGCAACAGTAAGTGTGAAATTACTGTCTCTCTCTCTCTCTCTCTCTCTCTCTCTCTCTCTCTCTCTCTCTCTCTCTCTCTCTCTCTCTCTCTCTCTGAAAAAAATTTTCATCATTTGACAAGAGAAAATGTTCCTGTGCCATTTCATGATATCATAAAACGAGTTAAAGACTCTCCGTCGTCGGGTTGATAAATATGAATAAAAGGGTGAAATTATAATTTTTTGTCTATCAAAAACTATTTCAAAACTCCTCATGTTAACAATATTACGAAACTCTTTGTGAACTTATCGGTTTGTACATTTTAGCCTGAATATTATGACTTCATTTAAAATACGGTAAACTAAATCGTCTTTCTATATTTTATCAGCATTTCATTTCAAAGGCCACGGAAGGATGAAGATCTTATAAAAGCTCCATTCCTGAAATCTGGTTTAGTGCTATAGCCGTCCAAAAGGACTTCATGTCTACAGGAATGCCTGTTCCATTAAACATGACTGTAATTTATTAAGAATTTTTTTGGGGGTGGGTGTGGTGTTCCTTAATCATCTACTTTGGGAAATATACTGCGATTTTATTGTTATTTTATAATATATCATATTTTCAAACAATGATACTTTCTTCAATTATGGAAAAAAACTTTGACTAAACTAAAAGTCAAATGTTGTAAAGAATATCTAAAATATCAAAATAAATCCGTAAATCAAAGCACTTCAACTCTTTAACAATACAGCAGAAACAGTCTTTGCATTATAAGATTTTAACTGAAATTAGATTTCGACGGAAAATCATTATGGAAAACTCGCACTTATGCTAAAACATGATAATTTAAATTCATTTTGACTTGAATGTAAAATTAACGCATATATTCGAATAGATAATATAGGTTTTCTCTACATTCATTCATATTTTGATGCATTAAAAAAAAATAGATTTTGAGTGACATAATCTCGATACTACATGATTATTCAACGGTGAATTGGATTATACTTATAGATGTGTATATGTTCATTAATTTTATTTTTATCTTGCTTAGCAGGGTCGCAGGTGAAAGCAGATCTCTCTTATGGTTCGCCCCCAGGTATGAATGACCTGTTAATTCTTTCAGAGGGGTTTTGAACCTAATGAAGAACGACGATTTTGGGTTGTTTTGAACGTTCTCAAAGGTTGGGGTTCATGCTGATGGTGTGGATGAAATAGAGGATAAAATGCTATCTTTTCTATGTTATAAGGAATTCTTAGTATCTTTAGTAATGGCTCGTTTACAATTGAAGGGGGTACCGAGAGGAGTAAGATTAACTTGCAGGTAAAGGATTAGTGACCCTTCAAATCAAATCCCGCTGTGTCCTATAGTTCATCTGGACAATGTCAATAATGCAAAGCTTCCGTTTCTATAGCGGCATTTCTCTCGGAAGTCTATAAGAGAGAGAACGAAGGCAATGAAAAATTAATCCCGTTTCTGAATTAATAAATTTTTCATAAAATGATATTCCAATTTCAAAGAATTTATCAACTTATATTCTTACACTACTCATCACTACTTGTGTCCGTGTTTCTTATTAAAAGTTAATCAAGGCATTAGCATAACTAAATTTTTAAATAACCATTTTTAAACTAAATAACAATAATAAAAATAACAACAACAACAACAACAACAATAATAATAATAATGATAATAATAATAATAATAATAATAATAATATATTTCGCTAATAAAATCTAATGGTATGCAGATAAAAGTCACTCTATCTAGTCAATAATGACCGGACAGATACAATACATTATGAACGAAGATTTCAGTTTTTGTCATATGTGTGTTTTTATCTGTTTTTTTTTTCTCTTTCTTTTTTTAAATGATATTTCATTTTTCTTGATTGGAACATATCAAGATAATATTAGTTTTATTTTTTATTTCATATTCCAATACATAGGGACAGGCAGACAGTCCCTCATGCATAAATACTTCCATAAAAATGAACAAACAAGCGAAATTACATGTATGTAGATGTACATAGCCCACGAGACTTCCTAATATCTTCATTAAAATAAAATATTGGTTTTCAGTTATTATAATTGTTAGTATCTAAAAGCGATGTAACAGGAACAGAAGCTTCATTAACTATGGTAATGTAAAGTAATAGAAGAGGGAGGAGATGAACTTGATGCCTTTTAGCTATGCTTCGATTTCATGTGATCCTTCATGATTGGAAACTAAATTGAGCGGTTATACATTAAAATGGCCGAATGATGACAGAGCAATTTCATTCTCTGAAAAAAAAAAAGAAGAAAAAAAAACATCATTGTAAAAAAAAAATATCGGACTGCTATTGACTCCGTATTTTTCAAGCTTCGCATCTGTTTCATATATCGTACAGTTTTCCACGAATGTGATCTCTTGTTAAGAATCGATAAAGTATTGATTATTTCTAATCTATCCGAAGACCATCGTTTTTTTTTTTTTTTTTTTTTTTTTTTTTTTCTTTTTTTTTTTTTTTTTTTTTTTTTTTTTTTTTTTTTACGAATGTTAAAGCTGCAATATTTTTTCAACTGGGATCTCACACTTATTATCAACAGATTCCTATTATTTGGACCCCATCACCTTATTCTCATTTGTGTTACACTTTATGTTTTTCAATCATATTTAGGTATTTCTAAATGAAAGAAACGCTATAATTGCCTATTAATCCATCACTCATTGAAACATGAATTGTATTTCTCCACTACAGAAACAGAATATTTAAGAAAATAAGATTATGAGGAATTTAAAAAAAGTGTTACTGTAAGAAATGTGCGAGTAAAACATGAATTTTGGTTAATAATTCTGGCTTTATTTTCTTATATCCTTCACGTAATAATAATAATAATAATAATAATAATAATAATAATAATAATAATAATAATAATAATAATAATAATAATAATAATAATAATAATAATAATAATAATAATAATAATAATAATAATAATAATAATAAATCGTGAGATAGTTATGCATCGAATTTTATGTAAATTAAAAACAACTTTAACCAATTTTTGACTGCTACTCTGTGTCATAAATTGTGTCATGAAACGATTCATCTTCAGGAAAAGACCCATATGGCTTGAAGTCATTCCATCTCTCACAGAGATATTTCCTATGAATCCTGAGAGGGAGGAGAAAGGGGAAATAAGAACAAATCGGTGAAGATTTTAAACCTAGCAATATTATTTATTTCTACTACTCGTGTAGAGCTCTATTTCGAATTTCCATATAATGTAATTTATAAGGCTAAATGGCTACCATTTATGTTGGTTAAACATGGGGACGAGGTTGGCTACCTGTCATTTTATTTTGCATGATTGTAAGACAGCACAACTTTTTATGACAGACAGATAATGAAAACCAATATCTAGATACCGAGTATAAATGGCTAGCTTTTATTTTTAGATTTATATCAGTTTCAATACTAAAATAAATTCATAAATATAAAAGAAAAAAAGAAAACTTTATTATCTTTCTTAGGTACCGTATATGTATTGTACTTTTACACCTATTGAAAAGAAAAAGAAAAAATTACAAAATGTACAGCACCCTTTTGAATGATCGTAATGTAGGAAACTTGAAAAATATGAAAAAGAAACGAGTATTTCATAATGATATTTGCAGCAAACATACAGGATGATAGAATTTTCGAGGCGTGACTTCTAAGGAACTAGGAAGGAATTTCTTACGGCAGTTGAAGTGGGTCAGTTTCTTGCTCGCAAAATCGCACTAACAGATTCGATAAGCCCTGATCAACAAGATATGGCAGCAGTGAATGGGGATTCCTGCGTGAGAAATTCGCACATATTCTATCCATATTACAACAGCATATAATCAAATGATTTTAAATAACAGTTTATTGCTTGGATAGATAGATAGAGAGATAAAGTATGTGTTTGTGTATGTGCGTGTCTGTACGTATACTGGTAGTGTAAGAAATTTATGTATATAAGAATAGTTATAAACCGAGTATCATAAGTGAATAGAAGATCAAACAACATCGAGGTAATT
This sequence comes from Palaemon carinicauda, assembly GCF_036898095.1. Classification (NCBI taxonomy): domain Eukaryota; kingdom Metazoa; phylum Arthropoda; class Malacostraca; order Decapoda; family Palaemonidae; genus Palaemon; species Palaemon carinicauda. The sequence continues at coordinate 50,840,479 of NC_090747.1, read as the reverse complement.
GCTTTTACATGGATGAGCGACCTAATCTTATTATATATTTTTTTTATTACATCTGCCCCCAAATTCCTATTTATCTATCCTTTATGATAGCGTATATATTATAAGAATTATTTTCATCCATTTATAAAAAGGGCACTTTGGTAATATATTCAATAATGGAGTCTGAATGAGTACAATGTATTTTGTATCAGCAAGATAAAAAAGTAAA
>NC_090747.1:50807277-50809777 GCF_036898095.1 Palaemon carinicauda | reverse complement strand
AGATTCATGTCCGCCTGGTCAACAAAAAAGCATTTACTCCAACTTTGAACTTTTGAAGTTCTAATTATTCAACTACCCGATTAGGAAGATCATTCCACAACTTGGTAACAGCTGGAATAAAACTTCTAGAGTACTGCGTAGTATTGAGCCTCATGATGGAGAAGGCCTGGCTATTAGAATTAACTGCTTGTTCATTGTAATCTCCATTAAATCTAAATTTACACTTTTTAATGCACATACAAATGAGTTCAATAATAGTATGAGTTGATAAAGGTGAATCATAAGCATCTGAAATACTCGACAAAAAATACAATAAGTCATCAACCGGCACTTTGGTAAACAAGGAAGTTACATCAAAACTTACTAATCTATGTCTAGACGTAAGGTTAACTTTTTGTAATTTTTCTCAAAGATCAACAGAATTTTTTATATGAGAGGTTGAAATAGATCCTAAGATCGGGGAAAGTAATTTGACTAAATATTTGGATAATTTTTAGTTAATAGAACCTGTAGCACTGATATTTGGTCTGATTGGATATCCTGTTTTATGGGTTTTAATTAAACCATATAAATAAAGCAAAGACGGACCAGTAGACATAAAGTCATAGATTTTAAGTTTTTTCAAAATCTTTGATGACATTGTCTAAGGGATTAACTCTTAATTTCATGTAAGTGGAAACATCTGGCAAAAGTACATACATCTTTTCTAAATACGTGGTTTTGTTCATAATAACTAATATATTAGCTTTGTCCGCTTTGGTAATATGCAATTCACAGTCATTTGTCAACGATTTTAAGACTGTTAAAAAACCGTTTAGGGAAATTGCAAGTGTTTGCATAACACCTTCAATTTCCCTGAACGTAAAAAGCAAATTTACAAAATTATTAGGCCAATACTTTTGCAGTCGCACATATTTCTATGAGAGGAAATTCCAATTTTTTTGTTTCTTATCTTTTCTTCTTAATAAGCAATTAGTGAACTAACATTGATCATTTTCTGGGGAAATTTCTTCTGTGATTGAACAGTCAATCACTGATTCTTACTCTCAGAGAAAGATGATGACCATAATTGGAATAAAATATAAACTAACTAGCTAACCCGGAGTTTTTAAAACGGATTCAAACTGGGAAAGATGATTTCTAGATGGAGAAAAGATTTTGCAGAGCTCTATAGTCTAATGATAACAATTTATGCATTTGGTATAGGATTTCAAAGTTATTACTTATTTTTTGCTTATGTCGTTTTCCGTATAAACCAAACATTAGTTAGGATCGGGATTTCCAAACACACAATAAATTATTACAAGTCATAGTTTAGACTTTAGTCAACGCTACTTACATAATTCTAGTCTCACAATATGTTTCTCCAGTTTGAGGAAAAATATTAATTAATGCATAAATAAAAAAACGAGGTGGTAGGTTATCTTCGCTATAAAAATACAATCATTCCACCTTTCTCTTATTCTACTTTAACTCTACGAACGGAAGACCATAATCAGTTCAGACATATTCAGCCACACATGTTATGCGCAGATTCTACAGAGAAAATAACAACGTATCTTGAAAAATAATAATAATAATAATAATAATAATAATAATAATAATAATGTCTAGGCTTATGCTAATGGCTTTATAACTCTTCGCTTACTTCTGCGGTTGTGCAGCAGCGGTGTCTTGCCTCCTAAGACGGCTTTTCAGTTTTTTTCCTTCATTGCAACTTTTATCCATTTAAAACAGTCATTTCGTGAAGTTAAGACAATTGGTTTATATATATATATATATATATATATATATATATATATATATATATATATATATATATGTATATATATATATATATATATATATATATATATATATATATATATATATATATATATATATATATATATTTATAGAAATCCTCGTAAATAAGCTTAACTAGAGTTACAGACATCTGGTAGCTCTAGCTATATTTGACAGATGACTTGCTTGTGAGAGTGTCCGGTTAGACACCGTCCATTTCTTCATCTCCTATACGTTCTTTACGTTAAATACATAATTTCTTTTTTCATAATTTAAGATTATTTGGTTAGTTTTTCAATATTGATCTAACTGATATTTTGATAATATATATATATATATATATATATATATATATATATATATATATATATATATATATATATATATATATATATATATATATATATATATATATATATATATATATATATATATATATATATATATATATATATATATAGCGTAAACTCCTTCAAATCATTCTTAATGAATTGTATCTTTTATTGAGCAAAGTTTCAAAATACTTCGTCCTAGGAACCTTGTCTCATTAGGAATGTATATAATGTGAGAGTTACCGGTTAGTGACTTTCTAACCTAAATACACCAATCACCGTGATGAAAAAAAAAAAAAAAATACCGTAATCAAAATCGAATAATAGTAATGGAACACTGTCAAAACGCTGGAACTTTTGTTTGCAAGATTTCCAGACGCATA
>NC_090747.1:50795847-50805847 GCF_036898095.1 Palaemon carinicauda | reverse complement strand
TTCGCAAGTTTTTACTTTTGCATTTGTAATTCCCATATCTTTGGTAGTGTACATTAATCTAATTCATAGACTTTCAGCTCAATTGCTGGAAATTATCATACAACGATTACTAAAACCTACCACTAAATAAAAAAAAAATATGTATATATTAAAATCTATTTTTGTGAACTAGATTGCTAGCATAGTCACTGTTATTATCAACTTAAAAAAGTGACAATCCAATCATCTATCTCTTATGGTCAATCATTTTTTCATGTCAATCTATTTCACCTATTCAGTTTGTAAAAGATTACGGAATTTGCTTACACTGAAGACAGAATATAAACTTCACAACAGAGATACGTACCTGTAAATCTATTGTTGATTATCTTTGGCGTTTCAACGTCTCTTAAATTTCTGAATGTTATATGGCATCATAACTTTCTATCCAGTTTTGATTATATACTAATAAAATATGACGTTTCAATTTACGTAAGAGAGCTAAATTTCATTCCTGAAGTTATCTGTTTAAGTAGGTTGATCTTATATTTGACTGGCTATTTACTTTATATATATATATATATATATATATATATATATATATATATATATATATATATATATATATATATATATATATATATATAACTCTCTGATCATTGAATTAAGAATATATTTCTACAATGAAGTAAATGGTAATCTATTGTGTTCAGAAATATAATTATATAATTGATAACTATGCGCTGCCTCAATAAAACAGTGAAGCTATCTAACTTAAAATCTCTGCACGTAAAATATAACGCCATGATACTTTGACTTATATCATGTTCAGTCCAGAATTCTGTTTTGACTGCAACTCAGGATGACCGTCAGTAAGCTGGTGTAATCTTTCAATTCATATAACCTTTTTTTGCACCTTTTTTTGCATCTGACCTGAGATAATCTTGTCATATTGCGAGTAAATCACATTAGCTTTATTTTTTATACTCTTTTAAAATCTGACTCCTGTAATTCCTATCAATTAATTTCTTAGTTTCTCATTGCATAATCTTCATTATCATCTTCCCATAAGCCACTGTAATCAATATTATACGATTATCATATCATAATAAGAATGCACTAATTAAAATATATTAATTATTTTATGATTGTTTTTTTTCATTTCCTATTAAATTATTCGTAAATAAAAAAAAACTATATAATTTATTCATCCGTCAAACTATTATATTCAATATAAAGAAGACATTTCCTCCTATTTGGTTATACTGTAAATTATGTTAATTTTGTTGTTAACCACACCTGCTCTCCGATGGTCTTACATTAAACAATAAACCAGAATAACAAAGTTCATAATCATAGCAAAGGTTATATGGCAGATAAATATTTAAAATATAATGTAATTAGTCCATTACAACTAAAATATAGTGTAATAAGTACTTTACAAGTTGTTTCGAAGAATCATTAGCGAGTTCCGTTGAAATGGGATTTGTGTTCAACCGAATATATATATATATATATATATATATATATATATATATATATATATATATATATATATATATATATATATATATATATATATATATATATATATATAAAATATAATCTTCCATAACACGAAGATTCCTTAACATATAGTGGTCCACATAAGGAATATTAAGATATTACGTGTTTATGCAGAAATGCTCTACAATTTTGTTGGCCAATAGGCCTCTTCTTAGAGCATTTATTATGAAAAGAATAAATCCACAGCTATATACATACAAGAAGTCATCCAAAAAATAAATGAATAAATAAAAAAGCCACTATCACTACCCAACAGGCAAAAGTTACTTTACATGAGGAGAAAAGCAATAAAGTTTGAAATTACAAATTAAGAGAAAACATTGAAACAGTTTTACGAAACGAAGAAGTTTTTTGTTGTTTTCCTATTATTATTATTATTATTATTATTATTATTATTATTATTATTATTATTATTATTATTTGTAGTAGTAGTAGTAGTAGTAGTAGTAGTAGTAGTAGTAGTAGTAGTAGTAGTAGTAGTAGTAGTTGTAGTAGTAGTAGTAGTAGTAGTATCATTATTAATGCCAATTTTAGTCCTAATTTTGAGATTTGAAATTCAAAATGGACTAAATAACATACAGAAAATATATATACCATTCTAAAGGAAGTTTATACTTATCATCAGCAAATAAGGAAAATATTAGGTACAAATAATACGAAAAATCTTAAGTAATTTGGAATGGAGTTCATTTTCTAAAAATCGCTTTTTACATTCCTTTATTTTTTTCGCACTAATGATCAATTGCAAAGTATCAAAACTTTCCCTCAAGAGATGACATATATACATAAAGGTTTTCATCTTAAAATTCTCTCACTTTAAAGTAATTTTATTAAGAATTGGTAAAACTTCTAAATAGCATTTATGAAATCCGCTTCCAATTCATTGCTGATCATAGATTCTAGTCTCAAAAAAGCTCCAGTCTCAAAAATAACGTGAAGTAATAAATACAAATTTAAATCTTTATCAAAACCAAGAGATAGACGCAAGGGTGTTATGGGCCAGAGTTTGAGTCACTGTTGACATTCATTCGAAGTAAGAAGTAAGTAATAATCCTTTCTGATTCAAGAGATCTACGGTGATTTTACCCAAGCGTCTGCAGACCTCTTGTCTTAATTGCTTGTAGTTTAAGAATTTATCATTGAATAATTTAATCATGATCATTTATATATTGACTCTGCCATTCGTGCATCCATTACGTCACGATTATATCCTCTTCTATTCACAATTTATAAGGCAAATGATATTAATGTCTTATATCACGAGTCTGTTTATCTAATTGGAATTTTTTTTCCAAATAACAAGAAAATTGCTTCACCTTTCGCATTAATTAACTCCACACTAATGTCCTCTTTCTATTCTTATTCAATCCTCCAATTTTTCAATTGTCGAGAATCATTGCGTTGTTCTCCCAAGTTCGAACACTTGTCCTGAGGATTATTTACTGCACGATCTCATCGCTGACATATTTCTAAATTTCATGTCACCATTTTAATTTTTGGGGGGGACTCTTGAATAATAAATAAAAGTGTTTGTTATCAGATATCAATAATATGATTGTAAAGACAATTTATTTCACATTCAATGGATCAAATTCCTTTTTGAATTTCTTACAAAAGGAAAAATAACATTACGATGATGATTTTGGCAATGTTTACAAATTTCTCGTAAAAAACATTTTTTTTTCTTTAATTCTGAAAAAAAAGTGTCACTTGATATTGAAAGTACTGTAGTAATTGTGATGTAAAAAAAAGATTCTAAACTATTTAATGGATTTTCTTACCATATTTTTCATGTCTAGCAGCGTAAAAAAAAAAAAAAAAAAAAAAAAAAAAAAAAAAAAAAAAAAAAAAAGGTTACTAATTAATGAATTTTTACCTGACTTATGAGTTTGGATCAATAACTCATTAAAATAACGGTGAAGTTTTATTAGAATCCTATTGGATTAACCAGAATTTGGCCTTGATGAAGTTTTTCAAAGGAACTATTTGTGTATTGATGGCATCTTTACCAAACTTCGGGGTAGGTACGAGGCCGATGATTCACACACATTTTGTTTGTGTGTGTGTGTGTATATATGTGCGTGCGTAAAAGTTTAGGGAGAATCTGGAATTGTATTAATTGCGATCCTTTCCTGATGTTACATCAACGTTCTCCTCTGTCTGAACACACTAGACAACAGTGAGATTACTAAGCAGTTATTATTTGCTCAAGGGTTTAACTACTGCACTGTAAATGTTAATGGCTATTTTCCTCTTGGTAAGGGTAAAAGAGACTTTAGCTATGGCAAGGTGTTCTTCTAGGAGACGGACAAATCAAAATAAAACCATTATTCTTTAGTCTCGGGTAGTGCCATAGTCTGTGTACCATGGTCTTTAGGTAGAGTTCTCTTGATTGGGGTTACACTCGTGCGCACTATTCTATCTTATTTCCCTGCGGAGAAACTTTCGTCAAAATCCGCTGAGTACTTCTGAAGTAATCCTGTCCACATACAGACTGACAGACAGATAAGAAGTAACACAAACAAATAAATAAACAACAAAAGCAACATCTCCCGCCAAGGCAGCTATAGATTGGCCCATATTAATATTTTCCCGAAATGGATCATTGATATATTTACAAGAAATCTTTGTGAAGTGGTTTATGCAAAAAAAATTTGAATACCGTCCTATGGGCATATATTATAGATTTTTCCATACCAAATATCAGGTCGAATAGTTTATATACCAATGCATAGCAGTAAAAATTCACATATTCATAAAAGTAGCCGAAATACACTAAAAATACGCACTTTCAGGTGGTGTATAGGAAAATCATGAATCACATGCATACGAAATTTCAGGTTTTTTTGGTGTAAATATAAGGACACAGGGGCTGAAAATATACGTTTTAGTTCTAATATAAAAAAAAAAAAAAGTAGAAATGAACTATATCGAGCAAATGTATACCAAATATTTTGGCGTTTATCTATGGCACCTCATTGGCTAATTTCAGGTCATTCAGTTATAATGCCCTTTTTTTCAGAATAAGGCGAAATAAAAAACATCAAAAAATTATTTTAAAGTTCTCTATATATACAAAAAAAATAAATAAATAAATAGAAAAAAAATAAAGCGCACCTGAGCATATAATTAGTAAACCAACTCGCTGTCGGTGAATAATCCGTTTTCTTGGATTTATTTTCACCGGAAGTAGAGATATTGTATAATTACCCTTAAAAATTCTAAGCATTCAGTAGCATGCGAGCAGGTGTCATTAAAAGTGCACACATAAACAAAATAAAAATACAATTTATTGAATACAGAATGAAAGATCCAGGGTCCAGTTCACTGATTGTTCTTGCACAAGATACAAATACATAATTAGATACAATGTACAACTTGCTTCACTTCATTTTAAAAGTCCGCAATGAAAACCGTCCGAGATGTCTTGAGTCCTCCAGGAGAGAGAGATGTGCTTTCCTAAGTATGGGGTAAGTGATCTGTTCTTAGTTTCTGACGTGGTAAAAAAAGAAGCCATCAATAACTGTTCGGCCAAGACCTCAATCAAATCCCCGAACTGAACCATAGGTCTTCTTAGGTGGTTTGCCGTGGTTTTGGGAAAAGCCCGAAACACAAAATGAAGTGGATTTACACTGATAAAGCCTCCGCCCTTGGGAAAACCCCTTTGTTCCACAACCACAACAATATACAATCTGAAATTATTCAGACTCGCAAAATATCAATTCGATGTTATATCATGATTACCAGGTTTGAAAAATAATCCTACACACATACTAATGGTTCATTAAGAAACAAATATTCCCTAACGAGGAGAATTATCTATAATTTGAATAGACATTAATTTACCCCAACGTGCATTAAACAAACTACATGAAAAGTTACATTTGTGTGCTCCAGGGTGTCACATACAACATATAGTCTAAGTTACACCAGTTAAAAGCGATTTTGTGAAAGAAAAACAAATGGTACTGGGTTACCCAAATCATAGAATTACCATGCGTCCTATTCACCCAAGGTTTCCCTACAATCAACCTCGGCCAAGATTCTGTATAGCAGCAATGGGTCTACAACCGAGTCAGAAGGAACTTCAATACTCCATCAGAAATCCTTAACATACCTAAAACAAATACTAGACTAAATACAATGAAAATGACACCACAAACTTAAGGTTAGTAAAATTAGTTTGACACCGAGATTAATCAGTAATTGTACAATTGGACACAGGAATTCCTTACACACACATCTCACTCTTAAGGAGTGCACATTGGCACACCCTAAATGATCAGTACGAACAGCTAATGTAAGGAGAGCTGCTGTGCAAGGAGAGCTGGCAGTGGTGCCCGGGACTAAACACAAGAACTCCACGTGAAGAAAGCATGTGACAAGGTGCACTTTCTCAGAGTGAAGTGTGCCAGAAATTCGTGTGTCCGACTGTACTTCGTGAAAACTTTTTACTTATGTTCTGGCATGTCTGGCTGATAATATATTCTGGAATTAGGGTTTTCTCTCTCTCTCTCTCTCTCTCTCTCTCTCTCTCTCTCTCTCTCTCTCTCTCTCTCTCTCTCTCTCTCGCACACAAAAACACAAACACACACGCATATATATTTGATATGACCCTGGCCACTTCTTATAGTTCCTTTGGCACTTTTCCAGGTCCCTCTATATTTCTCATTACTGAGATGTCTTTCATCAGTAATTAAATTTCCTTTACGTAAAATCATCACAAACTTTTATATTCGACTTTTTTTTTAAGCTCTTTTTGTTACTTATTTGGTTTAATGAAATGCCATGAAATTCATATGAAAAATCTTATTTTTTAACATTATTCTAACATAAGTAATTGATTTGTCTTTTTCAATTACAAATTTATGTACATTATAGGCGTTTACTTGTGAAAAATATCCCTCAAAAAAGGAAGTAATCCAGATTAATGGCTTCTCTTATTGCACTTATCCTAGAAGCACTGGTGGTTCTGTTAACTGAATTATTGTAACTGGCGGAAGAAGATTAGAGCCAACTTTTAGGAGATAGTTTGGAGCCACAGAAGATGTCAAGAATTGATTTGTACTATGAAGGGTATAGTTCGGTTGATGTATTAAAAAAAAGAAATTGAACTACAATGTATTCAGATCATTTTAAATGGACAATCGTGAGGAAACTAACATGTTATCACACATTTTATTAAAGAAGCTGTTATTAAAAACAAATGATATATTACTTATAATCCACTACTTTCACTCAGGTTTTTTCCAACAAAATGATGTTGAATTTATATTTTTCATCTGGTTCCATGATTGCTCAAAATCAGCACATCATTCCATATGAGAGAGAGAGAGAGAGAGAGAGAGAGAGAGAGAGAGAGAGAGAGAGAGAGAGAGAGAGAGAGAGAGAGAGAGAGAATGTTTGAGGACAAATAAACTAATCAGCATAAATTCTAGCCTATGTTATCCAATTATGAACTCGATTACATAAACAACTCATAATATGCACCTTGCACCTGATGTTCTCCCTTTGTTATTGAAGAGGCGATTGTAGTTTTATTATTAGTCTCTAATATTAGGTTGTTTACCATAATACCACGCTGTCACAAACATAAAGGTTATTAATATATTACATCTTTTATCACGTCCTGTTGAGGTATCTTGTGAGAATTTGTTTATGATATCGCCTATAATGGTTGACATTCTCTTTACTACGATACACTCAGTGAAATATTACGGTAAAATATTCATAAAATATGATTTTCACTTTCGCAAAGGAAGTGAGAGACCTTGTGTGAAATGTCATTTTTTCCTTTGAAGATATCTCACCCAGCCTGTAGCCCAGTCTTTCCTTAACCATAGTTTTCGGAGCATGGGTGGAGTAGGGGAAAGCAGCTGATATTTTCGGCGGCGGGGTCAAAAACTCCAATACCATGAAATATATTTCAGTAAAATTTTGGGGATTATTTAGATATACATAAGATCTGTTCCTGTAAAATTTCATATTCATACCAGCTTGTACCAACCGTGTGTCACACAATTGTACATAATTCCTTTTGTATATAATATGCTTGTATCTTCGCTCTTCCCTCGCACTCAAACGAACATGAAAATTCATGTCTGCTGTTTTGCTCGGAACATTGTCTGTCTCTCGAACAGGTCATGTCCTGTTGCCTTGAGGTTTTGTATATAAAGAAGAGTGTTCCTTAATATATAACTCAGTCGTTTCCACCCTGCCTTTGAGTTCACACACCCTTACTCTGCGCCGTCACATTGGTGGAAACGACTGAGTTATATATTAAGGAACACTCTTCTTTATATACAAAACCTCAAGGCAACAGGACATGACCTGTTCGAGAGACAGACAATGTTCCGAGCAAAACAGCAGACATGAATTTTCATGTTCGTTTGAGTGCGAGGGAAGAGCGAAGATACAAGCATATTATATACAAAAGGAATTATGTACAATTGTGTGACACACGGTTGGTACAAGCTATAGGAATGCTCTGGCTGTCACTTCTGTTCGTAAGTGACGACTTTTAACTAAAAAATCAGTGAGAAGGAGCTAACTACTCCTAGAATTTTACAGATATCCAAAAAAAATTTACATATTAGAATAGCTGTTATATGAGCTACATTCATATCATTTTTTCTATTGATACTTGCCATAGAAAAGTCACCGTAGCCATTTTTCGATAACCAACGGAGGCCGATTTTCTGCGGCACCGTAAATTACTCGTAGTTTATTTCACATACATTAATGAAATTTTCAGGGATTTATGGGATGGATATTTACTTCGTCCATAACAATTTTCCTGTTCATATCTTCCATAGAAAAGCCACAGCAAACATTTATTTTTGTATGGGTTGAATGGTTATTTTTGACGGTGGAGTAACTTGTTCTTAGAATAATTCACATATCCTAATGAAAATTTCTGGGATTGATGTGGAACATAGTTTTTCTATTCCCGACAAATCTATGATAACATCTACAATTCAAAAGACACAGCTATCATGTAGCCTTTATTATTATTATTATTATTATTATTATTATTATTATTATTATTATTATTATTATTATTATTATTATTATTTTTAATGATATTTTTAGTTGGTCATGCAAAGACCAAGCTATTTTCTCATTGCAAGGTCATATTAATACCTTTCATATGTGTAAAATTTCCCACGAAATTTATATAACTGCTTATGTACACTTTCATTTGAAAATTTCCCTTTCTTCTTATTCGGTCTTAGTTTTCTGGAAAAATTAAATCTCTTATCTTGGCTTGATTATCTCGTTCATGACAAAGCTTAATAATGATTAGTATGGTTTCCTTTATTAGTAATATACATTTTTTTTTAATGAAGGGTTTTAAAATTTTTCTAATACAGATAAATGTGAAGGTGATTGATTATGTCCACTGTTTTGGTAACAACATTTCCCAATGTTGGAATTAAGGCAATTTTTATATGTTTATCAAACAGGTGTTATTTTGACTGAAAAGATGCTCAAAAGATATCTTGTATATAGAAATGAGCGAGTTTCAGGCTTTTCAATTGCTTAAGGAGCTCACAACATAAGTTTGTTTCAATTTTATACATCACAACAAGGTCTGCCATAGGAAGAAGAAGAATTCTATGAAGTTGGGCAGGGAGTGAAAAATTTTGTACTTTACATTGATATTATAAAGATTTCTGGTTATATGAATTAATATGTAGGTAGCGAAAGACTGGGGATGGACAATATTATTGGAACCTTTGGTATGGGTGATACAAACAAAGGTGAGAATTTAATAGATTTTTGCCATCAAAATGGTCTTTCAACAAAAAATACTCACAATAAACATAAAGAGGGTCACAAGTGGATATGGCACAGATAAAATTCTGCTTCAAATAATTATACGGACAGGTTAATGATAGACTTAGTATTCACTAATAATGGATTTTTTTTTTTTATGCGGTGAAGAATTTTCTTGCTATTCGTGTGACTTGAATCACAGACTAACTCTTTTGAAATTAAAGTTAAGGAAGCCGAAAGTTAGAAGAGCCCAGGGTGACACAAGATTTTCAGTTGAAAACCTGAAGCAAGATGAATGCATAGGTAATCATAAACAAGCACTTTATCCGGGTAAAGATGACTGGAAGTATACAGGCAATATAAATGATAATTGGTTATATTTTTAGAATACCATTATACGATCCACAACAGATATTGTTTTTGCAAAACTGTTTATAGAAGAAAGGGTAGGCAAACAGCTAATTGGACAGAAGAACTACAGGTGGTAGTTAAAATGAAAACGAAAAGATTTAGAAAATTCATGAAGACACGCCTTGCCGAAGACAGGGAGACATTTATAACACAGCAAGGCAGGAAGTTGAAAGGATAGAGCGGATTGCTAAACAAGAATCATTTGAGAAAATACGAAATGATCTGAAAAAAAAAAAAAAAAAAAAAAAAAACTCGTGGCACTAGG
>NC_090747.1:50770847-50788347 GCF_036898095.1 Palaemon carinicauda | reverse complement strand
CAGAAGTTTATATATAGGTTTTTTGATATTAAGATTGTGATATTTCATGGCTGATTTCTGCATTTACTGCCCTAGGAAACTCTTAGGAGCTTAGAGTTGACAGTGCACGTGCCATTGGGGCTTCTGTTTACCAGCTCTGGGCTTTATAAAACTTTGTCAGATGTTAGTGATCTCAGGTGGACGAATTTCAATAAGAAATAAATAGAAGCTCAAAAGCTGCCTAAAAAAATAGGAGCTTTACATAAAAGGAATTGCCAAAGCTCATTAACAGGCCAGGGTATGGTATCTAAATGGCATTCCCCACTCTCAGCTATCACCAGCATCAACCTATTGGTGGAAGAAAGGAGGGGGTCAGACTAATGCCAGTTCCAAAAAGGGATTCTCCAGTTCCAGTCACATTTACTCATCTCATCAAACATGGATGTAAGAAGATCAGTTGCAGGTCACATTTATCCGTTTGATCTGAGTGCCTCAACTGCTTAGAGATGAGCATGTGTGGAGCTGATGAGGAGGTCTGCACTAATATCAGTCAAGAACTGTTGGGAATTGATGAGGATGGAAAAGGAGGTGATCCCTTCACCTATTGAGATTATTATTATTATTATTATTATTATTATTATTATTATTATTATTATTATTTGCTAATACACACCCACACACACACACACACACACACACATATATATATATATATATATATATATATATATATATATATATATATATATATATATATATATATATATATATATATATACCATTAATGCATAGAAGATTTTATCTATAGCGTCAATCAAGACATTTTAGTTGATATATCTTGCTTATATGATACATTGTTGTTATGTAATAAATTTATATTTTTAACGCAAACTACTGTATGTATGTTTTTATGTTCTAATATATAAAGAATAAATCACTGTAAATATGCATCATAATTTTTACAATTATTAACGTATTACTCAACGCGCTATATTCATCTTTTCCTCAAAGAGTTTAAGCTTCAATTGAAGAAGAATAAAATATAATAATGAAAGTAACCCTTTCTAGTGCAACCCCCAAAAGTAAGTAGTGGACTACCCGTAAATTTTCATTCTTTGGTGCAGATGTAACAGTTCCTCCTTTACTTGAACCAGATAGCTTTGTCACGCACTGTTTGAATAAACAGGCAACCCTTTTGGTTGATATATTTGATAGGAAGCAGAGTAATGAGGCTAAATTGACTACTTTAGCTTCAAGCTCCCGTACAATTTAAGATCTCTTGATGGACCTGGATGCTTATAGAGGCGTAGACCCAAAAAGTATTTTTCCTTCGATTTTTATGAAGAATGCAGATTTCTTAGCTCAAAGGGTATCTGCTATTTTCTGCATGCTATACAATTAAAAAAAAAATCTGAAGATTCAGAGCAAGTGACAGTGACTAAAATACAAAACTGTACTAGTGACTTCCCACCTCATGCTGCAGGTGCTCTTCCTAAAAAGGAAACTGTGTCAAAAAGGGTTCACAGACAACGCATGGTACCAGATGTAGATAATTTAAGTGATTATCTACATAAACAATTAGAGGGGAACACTTCATAATTCATGAAATTGACAATCAGTTAATTCTATCAACACCCGGAAACTTACAACTTTTAGCTCTGAAATCTCATTGGTTATGTGATGGAACTTTTGATTTTGCTCCATTAGGCAATCAATTATATACTGTGCATGTTTTACTGGACACGTGTCATACCTTTCCTGTAGTATACTGTGTCGCAAAAAACAAAAACCAAGCTACTTATGATATGATCTTCAGAACCGTCAACCAGGTTAGACCACATCTTAATCCAGTTTCAGTCACTATTAATTATGAAAGAGTAGCCCTCAATATCATCAAAGCATGCTTGCCAAATACAATCATTTATGGATGTTTTTTTTTTTTTTCCAGTTCGGACAGTGCTTGTGGAAAAAAATACATCATTCAGGACTACACACTTTGTATCATGATCGTAATTGTAAAGTCTTTTCAAGCTAAGGCATTTGTGCATGTTAATGATGGTATCGAAACCTTTACGTAACTTGTCTCATCGTTAGATGAAGAAACTGATAAAATTTTGTTCGGATTTCTAGGCTACTTTGAACGACTGTATTGGTGTTGCTGAACGTGGTCGACGACAAAGGCCATTATTTGATATAAGAGTGTGGAATACTTTTGAGCGAGACAGTCTTGGCCTTGCCAGGACTTCAAACTCTCTGGAGGGGTAGCACAGAACATTTGAACAGAGAATGGCAGTTACCCACCCTTTTGTTTGCCGTTTAGTCACTAATATAAGGAAAGAGAAATCGGACTGGGAGTTGCAAATAGAGATGCTCAATTCTATACTTGCACTGATATCTTCAAAGAAGAAATATCAGATCTGGAATTCGAGGCTCAGGTCTATTATCGAGAATTATGAGTCGTATGAAAAAGGAGATTTTCTGCAGGCAAATGCTGACAATCTTTAAATAGATTTTTTAATTGATTTTTTTTCTGTAATAAACTTTGTTTTGAATAACATTTAACCACAATAAAACTATTGTACATAATCTTAAAATATTTTACTGATTTTATTGCATTTATTTTTTTTAATCACATTTTACTACAATAAACCTATTGTTACTACAATTTTTTGTCTAAAAGTCCTCTAAGCCAAATGCCTGTCGGCCAAATGTACGTCTTCCAAAACTCCTTCGACCAAAAGTCCGGCCACAGCTGATTACCACCCAATTTTCATAACCATCATATTACCTAATGTTGTTTCGGTTCTAAAGATATTTTTTTTTCTAATTGTCCTTTACTTTATTTATTTCATTATTTTCTTTCCTCACCTTGTTATACTTCCTGTTTGTAGCTCTTGCCACCAGAAATCCACCTAAGCATTCTCATTTCTGCTACACCCATCGTTTTCTCATAAGTTAACCTTTGACTTACTATCTTTTACCATAGAGCATTGCTGTTTTCACCACGGTCTTGTGAAATTTTCCTTTGAGCCATAGTGGTACTCTCTTGTCTCAAGAGACTTCAGAGGCAGTTCTTCAGTTGCTGCAGCCTGCCTGTATAAAGTCTTTCACTTCTTCTTCAATCCATCCACCAGCACTGATTATGGATCCCAGCTACTCAAACTTGTCTACTCTTTTTATTTCTTCTCTACCCAACCCTATATTTTCTCTATCATTGCCCTCATTGATGGAGCACATGCATTCTAGCTTGGACCTGCTTATTCTCATTCCTGTGTCTTGCAGTGATCATCTCCACCTATCTAGCTTAATTTCCAGTTTTTCCATTCTCTCAGCACACAAAAATATATATTTTTCATACAATATACTCCTAGGCACAGCATCTGTAACTTCTTCAGTCATATTACTTATTACTATATTGAAAAGTATAGGACTAAGCGCTGATCCCTGATGCAATCCTACTATCACACAAAAAGACATCTGCATACAATATGTTCCATGGCACTGCCTCTGTAACATCTTTAATCATATAATCGATTATTATATTGAGAATTATTGGACTAAGTACTGATCCCTGCTGCAATCCTACTCTCACCTTAAATAATTCCGTCACTCTGACAGTGATCCTCACTCTGGTATACACATTAGATCAGCTGCATGTACTTTTCTAGGACCTTCTCCTTCCTCAGATATCTCCATACTTTTTCTCTCGGGACTCGGTCATAAGACTTTTCAAGGCTTATGAACATCAAATGTCATTCTCTTTTCCTTTCCCTGAATTTCTTCAACAGTTGTATCAAACAAAAAATATTATCTGTGGTTCCACTTTCTTTCATTAATCCCAATTACCCTTTTCCTATTTGAATCTCTTTTCCTATTCTGCCATCCATTATCCTTTCCAATATCTTCATTGTGTAGGACACCAGTTTGACACCCCTGTAGTTACCACACTCTTGAACATCCCCTTTGCCTTTGAAAATTGGAATCAACATGCTCTCTCACCACTCTTCTGGTATCTTTTCTTGTTCGAGTATCTATATCATTAGACATTATAAGATATCCAGCACCTAATCTCCTAATGCTTTCCATGCTTCTACAGGGATTAAGTATGGTCCTATTGCTCTACCATCCTCCATCTTTTTCAGTGTATCTACTATCTCTTGCCTAGACAACCCCATTACCATGCCCATGTTCGACTGTCCGTCTTTTTTTACTAGTTTTCCATTTTCTTCAATTAAGAGCTGTTCAAAATTCTCTTCCCATCGCTTCAAGATATCTTATTCTTTTCTGGGTACCACACCCTCTCGGTCTTCATTTTATTAATGTGTGTAATATCTTTTGTACTTCTATTTCCTGCTTTTAACATTTTCATAATTTTGTTCATTCCTTCCTTTGTTCCTAACTCATTACACACCTCTGCATATGGGCTACTACCTTCTTCACCTCTTTGTTTTTCTCTACAAATCTATTTCTCTCCAGTTGTAGCTGGGATTCTTACCATCTCTCCACATCTTTGCTTCCTTACTTTTCACTGTCTTCTGAATGTCGTCATCCTACCACCAGCCCTCTTTTTCCTCCCGTAAAATACCAGATGTCTCGTGTGTACTTCTTTTCCATGCATTCTCATTACTGCTGCATTATGTGCCATTATTCCTGAACATCTTCAATTTGTAAATCAATTTCAGGTGGGCTCTGGTCTTCTTAAAGAAAGTATTTTTTAATGCCATGTCAAATTACTTACCAAAGTCCCCTATGCTTTTTCCTGTATTTTCTTCTCGATTCCATAACTCACATGCACATGCCCAATGACGTAATTTTCACTTACCATATGGCCATTCAAATCTCTCCTAACTACAACTCTCTTACTCTCTTCCACATCCTGCATCACTACATTCATTTCATTCCAGAAATTGCTTTTCTCCTCTTGTGTGTAAGCTACTTGTGGTTTATAAGCACAGATAATACTCAATATATTTCCTCCATAGCATATTTTTATCCTGATGATACGTTCATTCTTTCTTTGTATTCTTATCACAAAGTTCTTCAATTCTGCAGATAAGACAATGCCAACTCCATTTCTGCTGCGTTCATTGCGTCTGTCATCCAATTCTTTTGCTTTATTTCCTCTCCATCTTATTTCTTGTACCAATAACAAAATTTTTTTTTTCCTCGTAGGGTCAGCCAATTCTCTTCCTTTCCCTGTCATTTATCCGATGTGAAGGTGATAGACTTTAAAATCCAATGCTGGTAACATCTTCAGCTGCACCTGCTCATGATGTATTAGCCCTCTTCCAGTCACTAAGTTAGGGCATGTATCAGTGTGTCATTTTTTTTTCGGGGGGGGGGGGGGGTTGGTTTCGGTTTTTGTGGCTGGATGGCCGTCTGACGTCAACCCTCCCTTCTTATCTGGGCGTATGAACGGTACCCATAAGCGCTGGTTTGCACCCCAAGGTGGATATGTTGATCTTAGGAAATGACAGTGCGTTCTCAATATTCCTTTTAAATGATTTAAATATGGTTTCCAGTGGTCCTTTGGTTATTGACATCAGTTCTGAATTCATATTTCATAGCCTTTTCATTTCAAATTAAAGAATAGATATTTTTTCCTCTCCTCTTATCTTCAAAGCCTGAGTACCAAATTATAGGAATATCTATGATTGATAGTTTTTCCATAGCTTGTTGACCACAATGACATCTGGACTATTGCTTGTAAGACCCTGAACGTCATTATACAATAGTCCCAGAATAATTTAGCTGTTATTATTATTATTATTATTATTATTATTATTATTATTATTATTATTATTATTATTATTATTATTATTATTATTATTATTATTATTATTAAATCAAACAGGAAAACAGGATGCTACAAGACCAAGTGTTCTAAAAAGGAAAGCAGCTCAGTGCCGACGGGAGATAGGAAACTAACATATAAACCTTATGTGGGAAATAATATTAAAAAGAGTTATGTTATAGCTTGTCAAACAATTAGGCTGTTATTTCTCTCCTATATAGGTTATAAGTGACAGTAATCACGTTGCTGCCCTTATGCTTCCTAAATATAACCCTGAAATCCTAATTACTGGAACGTTTTTTCATATGGGTAAGAGACCAAAAATAGCTTGGCTGCTACTTGTGCAAAATTCAGCGTTTTTTTAGAATTTAGGATGGTGGCCTCCACCATCTTGAATTTCGACTAATTTTCAACTTTTCATTTCGGTGATAGAGGTCATGAATTTAAGATGGTGGCCTTAGCCATCTTGAATCTCAACAAATTTTCAACTTTTCATTTTAACGATATGGGTCATGTAATACCTCTTTGTATGGGTTTCCGTGGTGGGATGTCTATTTCTGGAGCTTTTGTTTGGATACCATGTGGAAGTCAAGGTCAAATTAAAGTTCAAGGGTCAAATTTAACCCAAATTTCTATAAAAATCACCTTTATTGAAGTATTATATTTGGTTTGTAGTTTACCTTTTCTCACATGTCAGGTTGTATTGGATTGGCCATTTGGGTACATGTATGTTTCATTTGTCTAAACGTAGCTTTGTCCTCGGTATTATTTGATGCTTGCTCAGTGCATTTAACAAAATATTTGGAGTTTGGTGTGCTGGCAGAAACCAAACTACACTAGGGCTCACTATAAAATTACACCACAAGCATGGTAGTTACGAACACATCAAGACTCTCAATGAGTCAGTGGCCTTGTTTGTGTTGAACAGCCATTCAGATTACCACATGAAACTCGGCTTAAGCACGGACATCAACCCTGTCTTCTGCTGGGCTGAAAACTATGATTTGAACATCTCAAACCCTAATGGGATGTAGAGCTCTCACATCATGATGATGGAGTTCCACCAGCATCCGTCTGTCCTCAAGAACACAGAAAACAAAGGCATGATGCAGCTGAATATCTCCTGAATTAAGAAACATGAAGTGTCCTCTGTGCGATTCCCCATGTATAAAGTTTGAGCACTAAACAGGGCCTTCCAAGGTGAGCTCACCTCAGCTTCTGATGAAAGCTAAGTACACTGAATAGTCGCAACTTCAATATGCAGCCGTAATCTCCAGCCAGCAGTGAGATGCGGAATAGGCGTGCAAGTTCAAAAGGGAACGCCAAGCCATTTAATTGCGCAGGCTTCATTGCTCAGCACGACCAATTAGTAGCAGGACTGCCGAGAATCCAAAGTCTCTGGCCGTGTTTGGACCGATAATCCACTCACTACCTGCTCACCCCAAAACTGTGTTAACTACATTTCTGTATCTCGAGAAAACACTCAATAGTTTTGGGATGCAGTACACGCACCTTACAGTCAACCTCCCACTGTATCATACAGCATGCCTAATTCACTGAAATGATCCGCTGTGCTAGACCAACATCATATTTCACCCGGGTATGATGCACACACTCATGAGTTTCTTGGACTCTGCAGGAATGCTGGTAAAGGCTTCTGGTGGGGAGATTCTCACCTGCGAATCGTTTGCTGGGATCATAATCATAGTCAAGGGAAAGGCCTCGACCAACGCTCTTCGTGCATAATGTCTCATCACTGCCATGTTGCTGGAAATTATCTTCTGGTGCCAAAACTTATGAGGAACTAGTTGCTTACTTGAAGACAGCCAAAGAACACCCAACCAGGAGGCTATGGGTAGATTGCCTAGTTAAGCCTTCACTGTTGTCACCTACGTTCTTGTGCTGAGAGCTAAATGGTGACTTCCTTCCCCAACAACACTGTCTTAAGGCAATGCTACCATATTTCTTCTCATCAGGTCACCACAATTATGCTCGCTACCTGAGCTGGTATATGGAACAGTTAAAGCACCTTCCCGAGTATACCAAGCAGGAACTACATCTGAATTGTCGAGTTTGAGGTACTCTCCATTTTCTCAAGGGGACATAGGCCTAGTTTATGATGTCCAAGGTGTTCCCATGGGCCTCTTCAGTATTTTTTGTAGGAGTTTCATTGACACGTCTGATATCCGCCCACTCCTCTTCGGGAGCAAAACGGGTGTAGAGCTTTTCTCCCTTTCTCTTCTTTGTGGCACACTATCAAAATATAAAAACCAAAACTATGATTATGAAAACTAACCCTGGCCTTCCCATGCAGGAGATTCTCAACAAAACAAATTGGGTCTACTGATACCAATGCCCAGTTCAAGGATGGCCAGGTACCTACATCGGGGTGACCACCATGAGGCCCAATAAACGCCTCTTCTGTCACGTAGAGCAAAGTGTCATTAAGACACATTGCCAACAAAACCACAATCGTTGCAATTCCTTGTAAAACATCGCAAAAAATATCAAAACCATCAGCGACTACATTTTAGAGGCATAACTGATCCAGCAGGAAAAACATTTCCCCAACACAATAAAGGGAATGTTTCTCCTACGTAACCGCCAAAGGAGCACGGCCGCTCCTCCCGTCACTCTAACTAAGATCATCCATACCAACCATAACAACACTGATGACAGCATTAATGAGTGGAACAACAGCTTGCTTGGAACGAATCTCCCAGCGAGAGCCACAGCCAATCACAAAGCAGATTCCTCTAACCTGTAATCTCCTCGCAGGTGACAGTCCCACGACCTGATCACCTGGCTCCTTGCTAATTCCAAAGCAAGCTTCCAGGCACAGCCACAACGTTCGCCCCACCCAATGAGAATTCACCACCCACATGAAGACCTACCCGAATCCATATACGTAAATCTACCAATTATTAATTTTTTCGACATACCTAGCTGCTTGAAACGCATTGCAACTTCACCTCACCCCTGAAAAAAACGAAGAACAACAGATCTCCGAACCAAGGAATGCCATGGACTTCTTACAGTGTATAAACTTATATCTAGATGTACCGATTTCTAAGTAAAGAAATTATTCATTTAGTGAGGAATCTATATCCTCCCTAAGAATGAGAATAGCACAGATACTCTGCTGTTGAGAAGATGATTATATGAATAGAAAATATGTTTTATAAAATTAACGCAAATAATAATAATAATAATAATAATAATAATAATAATAATAATAATAATAATAATAATAATAATAATAATAATAATAATAATAATAATAATATACCAGATTTCAAGTTGTCCAAATTTTAGTTTAAGTTAGGAAAAAATAGTGTTTTTTCTTTGTTCAAAAGAAAAAATTAATAAACTCGAAAAACGTTGCTCGAAAAAATCTTCTTTACCTCTTAGAAATAGGGATTTGTATTTGTCACCAAAGTATATGGCGTTCTGAATAAAAATTAATAGCGCCGATCTGTAAACGGGCATTTAATAGAGGGTGATTCGGATAACTGTTAAGGAAAACAGGACAAAGCCACATATATCTAAGTGTTGTAAACACATATCATGTGTTGGTGTCAAAGTGTGCATATGTGTGAAGTTATTTAAAGCAAAACCAATTGAATATAAAATTTTATTCCTATTAAAACAAAGAAAAATATTTGAATATTGTATTTATCATAAAATATTCCTTTAAACCATTTACGTTTTATATTAGCATAGCTAATATGATTTTAAGCTTCAAATAAAAGGATAATTTATGATTTGAAAAGTTAGACTCAGAGGAATGGATGGATGATCGATTGAAACTACATTGTATTTGGCAGTAGTTCTAAGATTATTTTTATGATTATTTAGGGCGTTTTCTTTGTGACGCTATTTCTATAAACATGAACAAAATGCAATGTAGGAGAATTGATATATTTTTTTTCTTTATATTGCTGTTCTTTTCTTAATATGTACAACCGATATGAGTCGTGGTTGATGGCAAAATTAAATATGATTTAGTAGATGGAAACGATGAATGGATTATGAGAAGGTTATATAGAGGAGATTTCCTGACAATTAAGAAAGTAAACAAAAGAGATTAGTAACATAATAACAGCCAAAATAATCAGTTTTGAGATGATAAGAATGGAAATGTTAAGAATAGCAGAGATTAGTGTATAAAATATGACCAAAAGGACTTGGATGGTAAAGGGTTGAAAGACCTGTATTGCAATTACATATCGTCAACGAGGGGAAACTATTCACATGAAAGTTTCAAGATTTAATGAATTACAGCATAATCCTATCATTCGTTATCATTCGTTATATAGCGTAGGTTTACCATTTTCAAGACAAAATGCCATCTAGATGAGAGAGAGAGAGAGAGAGAGAGAGAGAGAGAGAGAGAGAGAGAGAGAGAGAGAGAGAGAGAGAGAGAGAGAGAGAGAGAGAGAGAGAAATTACCGTAAAAATATTGATAGCAGTCTACTAGTACCGAACAAGTCATTATCAGCTGAAAGAATATCTTTGATATTCGTCGATATTTACGAATATGAAAAAACGACCGATAACATCTTTATAATATATACTGAAAATCCTACTGATAATTAATTCAGATTTCCACCAATGAATACACGCGGATGAATTAAACTCGTAGACAAAGGAACTATCCCTTTATTGTAGTTAGAGATTTGTGTGAAAAAATAATATTCCCTTTTATAATCGTTATCGGAATGATACTAATTATGCGGAGATCTATGATAAAAAACTCAAAATAAAAAGAAACTCTAAATAAAAATGAACGTAATTGGAAGAGGCAGTATACTACATTTCTCTCTCTCTCTCTCTCTCTCTCTCTCTCTCTCTCTCTCTCTCTCTCTCTCTCTCTCTCTCTCTCTCTCTCTCTCTCTCTCTATGAAATAGGACGCCCATATACTAATCTCTCTCTCTCTCTCTCTCTCTCTCTCTCTCTCTCTCTCTCTCTCTCTCTCTCTCTCTCTCTCTTTGAAATACACATGCCCATACACGAAAACTTTAAAGGACATTGTACAATCTCATTATTTGAGAACTTGATGATTCTTCAATTGCAAAACCAACACTGCTGAGTGAATGGATGACAGGTAAAGTAGTGGAATGGAAGGAGATATCATCTAGGTTAATGTGGGCAAGGGTTAGGTTGGGTAGGGAATATTGGGCGTTTGTTAGTGCGTATGGGCCAGGTAGTGAGAAAAGTGAAGAAGAGCGGAATGAGTTCTGGAATGAATTAACTAGGTGTGTAGAAGGACTGGGTAGAAGGAATTATGTAGTTGTTATGGGTGACTTAAATGCTAGAGTGGGCGCTGGAGAGGTAGAAGGTGTCATTGGGAAGTATGGCGTACCAGGTGAAAATGAGGGTGGTGAGAGACTGGTAGATATGTGTGTTGAACAAGAGATGGTAATAAGTGCTAGCTTCTTTAAAAAGAAAGATAAAAGTAAGTATACATGGGTAAGAGTGGCAAATGGAAGAGTAGTAGAAAGGGCATTAATGGATTATGTGTTGATAACTAAAAGAATGTTTGGAAGATTGAAAGACGTGCACGTGTTTAGGGGTATGGCTAACGGTATGTCTGATCATTTTTTGGTGGAAGGAAAATTAGTTGTAGCAAAAGAGTGGGGGAATAGAGTATGTGGATGTAAAAGGGAGCTAGTGAGGGTTGAAGAGCTAATAAAACCTGTTATGTATTATTGTAACAATGTACTATATTATTTCAAGTGTTTCAGGTATTGCGCAACATTGCATCATATTGCATGAATAAGACATGTTATGCTTTGATCATAAGAGTAATGATTTGTTTTGGTATTAGGATTCAAACATTTGTTGGTTACCTCAGATAAGATGTGATTCTTTATGATTTATGCTGGAGTGGGATTTAAGTCTTTTCAGAGCGATGCTCTTTTGTTTAGCAATGTTTTGGTTTGTGAGATTTGTGTAAGACGCTCCATATACACTTGAGAGTCAGCTGTCACAAAGAGAAGTTCATAATGTAGTCTTTTATACATTAAAGACGTATTTTATTAATACCAACGTATTATTATCCATCAAGCAGATATCGACGAGATGGGATCAGCATGAGAAATAATTACTAATGATATTACATCTCTGTTCCAGGTAATTATTATGGTTAATAGAACTTCCTACCTAATCATACAAACACCATATTTTGGCGACGAGATGGGATCAGCATGAGAAATAATTACTAATGATATTACATCTCTGTTCCAGGTAATTATTATGGTTAATAGAACTTCCTACCTAATCATACAAACACCATATTTTGGCGACCGAAGAAGTGAGGACGACGGACAAGCAGGGAGAAGCAAGCAGGGAGAAGCATTGGAGCCTTTGTACAAAGACGGCCAGCACAAGAGAAGTTCCGTTCTTACATTGGAAATCAAGAGTAAAATCGCCCAATGAAGATTTTACCAGCAGCAGAATAGGAATTTCATCAAATACACAAAAGGGTGAAATTTTAAGTTGGGTAGGTAGGAAGTATACTTGTGACTGCAACTTAACCTACCACAAGGTAAGCAAACAAAATGCCTTTTAACATCGAAGCACCTCCAGCTTTTAGCGTCACTGCTGAGCCTAATTCTGTTGCAACACGATGGCAACAGTGGTGTGAGGAATTTAAGATTTATTTAGAAGCATTAGGGAACATGAAGGATGCTCAAAAGAAGGCATTATTACTTCATACAGCAGGTAGGGAAGTTCGGGAAGTGTTTAAGACTTTGCAGCCTACAGATGACACAAGTGAAGCTGCAATTAAGGCTCTTACCACATATTTTGCTCCTCAAGTCAATAAATTTTTTGAAAGATACCAGTTTTCAGCGCAAGCTTATCAGAAAGAAAATGAAAGTTTAGATGCATTTGTGACTAGACTAAAGAATTTAGCTGTTTCATGTGAATTTCTAGAGTTAGAGAATGTTATCATAGATCAGGTAATTGCACATTGCACATCAGAAGAGCTAAGAAAGAAATTATTGCAAGATAAAGATTTAACATTAGAAAAGGTATTGATAACAGGCAGAGCTTTAGAAACATCAAATAGGCAAAGTCACATAATAGGTAGTTCTACAAGCAATAGAATGGAAAATTCTAAAATTAATACAGTAGGTTCTAAGTGGAAAACCAATGAGAATCAGAGAAGGAATATGACAAAGCCTAGTCATAGAAAAGTGCCTAACACTAATGTTCATAAATATCAGAATCAGGGTTATACACAGAAACAACAGGAAAAACCCAAGTGTTTTAGGTGTGGTAAAACTGATCATCTTGCATACGAAGCAAGGAAATGCCCTGCTACTGGACAGACATGCCAGAATTGCAGAAAGCTAGGTCATTTTGCAACTGCTTGTAGATTTCCTAAACAGTACGCAAAGAAAATAAATGCTACAGTTGATACTATGGGTCAAGAGAATAATGAGGAAAATGTTCATGATAATCAGGTTAGTTCAGAAACTGATTTTGCGTTTCACATAAATTCAGTCAATAAAGGTGCAAAGAAACATATAATGGTAGAAGTAATCATAAATGGTAAACCAATTTTGATGCAAGTTGACACAGCAGCCGATGTATCAATTATGTCTGAGAAAATGGCTAAAAGCATTCCTAATTTGTTATTAGAAGGTACAAATAGAGTTTTGAAAAGTTATAATGGTTTTGATATTCAGGTAATAGGTGTTTCGAACGTAGAAGTACAGTACAAAGAACAGAAATTAGAGAGAATGCCATTAACAGTAGTAAAAGGTAATGGACAAACTTTGCTAGGTTTAGATTGGCTACAGTATTTGAAGTTAGATTGGCCTAGTATTTTGAAGGTTGCAGGTAGACAAGATGAAAACAAAAATGAAATGTCTATGAATGATATCCTATCAGAGTTTCAAGACGTATTTGAAGATAAAATAGGTACAGTAAAGAACGCAAAGGCAATTTTAGTTTTGAAACCTGACAGTTCTCCTAGATTTTTTGCTCCGAGACCAGTACCATATGCATTGAAAAGTGCAGTTGAAACAGAAATCAAGAGATTAGAAAGTGAAGGTTCTTGGGAAAAGGTCACATATTCAGATTGGGCTACACCATTAGTTCCTATTGTGAAGGAAAGTGGACAGGTTAGGTTGTGTGGAGATTACAAAGTAACGTTAAATCCACAACTGCAAGTAGCTCAACATCCCTTACCAAATCCGAAAGACATGTTTGCAACTATGTCAGGATGCAGTGTTTTTTCTAAATTAGATTTAAGACAAGCATTTCAACAGCTTCCCATGGATGAAACTTCACAAGAATTATGTACAGTAAATACATCCTTAGGTTTGTTTAGGCCAAAGAGATTACCTTATGGAGTTGCAAGTAGTCCAGCTATATGGCAACAAACTATGGATAAGATTTTTTCAGGAATGCAAGGAGTATTCATTTTTATAGATGATATTTTAATTGCGGGTAAAGACACAAGAGAACATAGAGAGAGATTGCGAACAGTTCTGAAGAAGTTGAAGGAACATAATATTAGAGTAAATAAGAACAAATGTATTTAAGAAGTTGATTCAGTGGAATACTTAGGTTTTGTAATAAATGGCAAGGGTATTCACAAAACTAAAGAGAAGATTAAAGCTGTACAATCAACAAAAGTGCCAGAAAATGTTAAGGAATTACAATCATTTCTAGGTTTAGTAACATTTTATGGGAATTTCATTCAGAATTTGTCTACAATTGCACATCCATTGTATAATCTGTTGAATAAGGGTGTAGAATGGAAGTGGACAAAAGAGTGTCAGGAATCTTTTGAAAGAATCAAGCAGGAAATAACATCACCTACATTCTTAGTACATTATCGAATGGATTTACCAGTTAAATTAGTTTGTGATGCATCAAACATAGGTCTAGGTGCAGTATTATCTCATGTAATGCCAGATGGAACAGAAAAACCAATTGCATTCACTTCTAGAGTATTGAACAAGGCAGAAAGGAATTACTCTCAAATAGAAAAGGAAGGTTTAGCATTAGTTTATGGAGTTAAAAAATTCCATATGTATCTTTATGGTAGGAAAAAGTTCACACTTGTTACAGATCATAAACCTTTATTAGCAATATTGGGTCCAAAAGCAAGTTTACCTACGTTGGTAGCTGCAAGACTACAACGTTGGGCAGTTACGTTAGCAGCGTACCACTATGATATAGAATACCGTCCAACATCAAATATGGGTAATGCAGATGCTTTATCCAGATTACCCGTAGACAAAGCTCCAGAAGAGTATGATGACAGTGTTCTGTTAATTTCAGTATGTAATGTACCAATAACTGCAAAAGATGTAGCACACAGTACCAAGCAAGACCCAGTACTTAGTAAGGTTTTGGAGAGTTTAATGACAGGTAGGGACTTATGTGGAAAGGAGGAAAATTATAAACCGTATAAGGATATATGGTATGAACTGAGTGTGACACAAGGAATAGTGATGAGAGGTTCCAGGGTAGTTATTCCTAATTCACTGAGAAATAAGGTTTTGTCTGAAATACATGCTGATCACCAAGGTATTGTAAGATCAAAGTCAATTGCGAGAACTTTTGTATGGTGGCCAGGTGTAGATAAAGATGTGGAATGTTATATAAAGAATTGTATGAATTGTGTTATGCAACAAAACAATCCTCAATTTGCTAGAATGCACCCGTGGGAGTTACCCAGGTATCCATGGCAACGAGTGCATATAGATTTTGCAGGTCCTTTTTTGAATTATTTGTTTTTGATAGTAGTAGATGCTTACAGTAAGTGGCCAGAAATTATCCCAATGAAGACGACAACGTCTTACGCCACAATAAAAGAGTTAATGCAAATTTTTTCAACGCATGGTATTCCAGAAAGAATTGTTACAGATAATGGTCCACAATTTACTTCACAAGAGTTTAAAGAATTTTGTAATGTCAATGGTATAAAGCATACATTTTCAGCTACGTATCATCCATCCACTAATGGAGAGGCTGAAAGATTTGTCCAAACATTTAAGCACAATATGAAGTGTAGAAGAGCAAATTCGGGTAATATATTTTTGCATGTGTCAAAATTTTTATTGTCTTATAGAACAACGCCGCACAGCACAACAGGCGTGGCACCCTCAAATTTGTTAATGGGAAGGAGGATAAGGTGTAAGTTAGATTTGTTGTATCCAAGTTTGCAAAGTGATTTAGAAGGTAAAGGGTATAAACAAATAGCAAAGCTTCCTAATGTAAGACATTTTTTACCTTTGTCTGATGTCATGGTAAGATCGCACAACACTCCAGAGAAGTGGGTACCAGGAGAGATTGTAAGAGAGATAGGAAATTTACATTATGATGTTCGTGTTGGTGATAATGTTGTAAAACGTCATGTTGATCAATTACAGCCGTTAAACAGAAAGACAGTAGAGCATGTGAATGTTAGAGATGAGAAACTTAAAGAAGTTGTTAGATCAAATGAGTCAAGTATTAACCAAGATGGTCCAACATCCAATGTAGATTCAGAACCAATTCATGTACCAGTACAAGATGAGGTTAAAGTGCTTCCTAATAGGATTAACAGAGGAAAGCCCCCTGAGAGATTAGATTTATGAATATTTTTACAATGTCAAGTTAAGGGGGAGGAGACTGTTATGTATTATTGTAACAATGTACTATATTATTTCAAGTGTTTCAGGTATTGCGCAACATTGCATCATATTGCATGAATAAGACATGTTATGCTTTGATCATAAGAGTAATGATTTGTTTTGGTATTAGGATTCAAACATTTGTTGGTTACCTCAGATAAGATGTGATTCTTTATGATTTATGCTGGAGTGGGATTTAAGTCTTTTCAGAGCGATGCTCTTTTGTTTAGCAATGTTTTGGTTTGTGAGATTTGTGTAAGACGCTCCATATACACTTGAGAGTCAGCTGTCACAAAGAGAAGTTCATAATGTAGTCTTTTATACATTAAAGACGTATTTTATTAATACCAACGTATTATTATCCATCAAGCAGATATCGACGAGATGGGATCAGCATGAGAAATAATTACTAATGATATTACATCTCTGTTCCAGGTAATTATTATGGTTAATAGAACTTCCTACCTAATCATACAAACACCATAAAACCGGGGGTAAAAAGTAATTATCAGGAAAGGTTGAAAATGGCATATGACGAGATGAGAGTAAGAGAAACTGGTAATTTAGAGAAGGAGTGGAAGTTAGCAAAAGAAAATTTTGTTGGGATTGCAAGTGATGTATGTGGCAAGAAGGTTGTTGGAGGCAGCATAAGGAAGGGCAGTGAATGGTGGAATGAAGGAGTGAAGGTAAAAGTGGAAGAGGAAAAGAGGGCTTTTGAAGAATGGCTGCAGAGTAATAGTATAGAGAAGTATGAAAAATATAGAGAGAGAAAGGTGGAAGTAAAGCACAAGGTACGTGAGGCAAAGAGGGCAGCTGACCTGAGGTGGGGTCAGGGACTCGGTCAGTCATATGAAGAGAATAAGAAGAAGTTTTGGAAAAAAGTGAAGAGAGTAAGGAAGGCCGGCGCAAGAATTGAAGAGACAGTAAAAGATGGAAATGGAAGGTTGTTAAAAGGAGAGAAGGCAAGGAAAAGGTGGGCGGAATATTTTGAAAGTTTGCTGAATGTTGAGGATGATAGGGAGGCAGATATAATTGCTGTTCCAGGTGTTGAAGTGCCAGTGATGGGAGATGAGAATGAGAGAGAGA
>NC_090747.1:50758347-50765847 GCF_036898095.1 Palaemon carinicauda | reverse complement strand
GCGAGGTCGACCTGGAAGGCATATAGAATGGGTCTTGTCAAAGCAGACTTACACGCCGAAATCGTGTTAGCTGCCAGCCCTTGACCATGGAGGTGGATGAAGAAAGATAAGCAGAAGTCTGTCGAGATCTCCTGCCGATTCTTCGCCTTGACAAAGGCCACCCATTTTCTCCAAGATGACTCATATTGCCTTCTAGTAGATTTGCACTTATATTCCTCTAGGAAGTCTATGCTGGCTTTCGAAATCCCGAAACGCTTTCTCACCGCTAGGGAGAGAAAATCATGAGCTGCAGGGTCCGGGTTTTCTGTAATGAAGCGAAGACAGTCGACTTCTGGACTCGCTGGGTTAGAAGTGGATCTGGTAGCGGTAGAAACTTCAACCGTAGTTCCAATGCCAGGGGGAACTAAACGCTGTTCGGCCACTTGTGGCCCACTATTGCCGCTACCCCCTTGAAGGATCTCAGTTTGTTGAGGACCCTCAACAGAAGGTTGTGCGTAGGGAACAGATAAATCCTGGACCATCTGTTCCAGTTGAGGGACATCGCGTCCACTGCTTCCGCTAAGGGGTCCTCGTACGGGGACACGTACAAGGGCAACTTCTTGTTGTCTTTCGTCGCAAAGGGGTCTATCTGCAGTTCTGGGACTTGACTTAGAATAAAGGAGAATGATCCTGCGTCTAAGGACCATTCCGACTCTATCGGTGTGAACCTGGATATAGCGTCCGCTGTCACATTGCAGACTTCTTGAAGGTGAACTGCCGAAAGGTACCACTTCTTCTTTTCCGCCAATCAGAAGATGGCCAACATCACCTGGTTGAGAGGTGGTGACCTTGATCCTTGTCGATTCAAGCATCTCACAACTACCTCGCTGTCCAACACCAACCTTATGTGGATTGAATGACACGGGGAGACTTTCTTTAAGGTAAGGAGCACTGCCATAGCTTCTAGAAAGTTTATGTGAAAGGTCTTGAATAGCTTGGACCAAGTCCCCTGGGCTTCTTTCCGATGAGAGTGACCTCCCCGTCCCTCCTTCGAGGCGTCTGAGTAAATTGTCACCGTCGGGGGAGGTGGCTGCAGAAGAACCGACTTCTTTAGATGTCTGGCTTGGGACCAAGGCCTGAGAAGAGTACGTAGCCGAAGCGGAACTGGTCTTCTCAGATCTCTTCGCGCGTTTGATGCATAACTTCTCCAAACTCCGGTTGCATCCTTTAGCTGTGCTCTTAGCACTGGGTCTGTCACCAAAGCAAACTGGAGAGAACCCAGTACTCTCTCCTGTTCGCGTCTTGATATCCTTTCGGAAACTAGAAGTCTCTTGACAGAACCCGCTATCTCCTTCCTTTTCTTCGCCGGATGGAGAAACGGTGTGACATTAGGTCCCAGTGGATTCCCAGCCACTGGAACTTTTGAGACGGAGAAAGTAGAGACTTTTTTCTGTTGATCTTGAAGCCTAGATACTCTAAGAACTGGATCACTTGACTGGAAGCTTGCAAGCATTCTGTCTTGGATGCTGCCCACACCAGCCAGTCGTCCAGGTAGGC
Source organism: Palaemon carinicauda (assembly GCF_036898095.1). Lineage (NCBI taxonomy): Eukaryota > Metazoa > Arthropoda > Malacostraca > Decapoda > Palaemonidae > Palaemon > Palaemon carinicauda. The sequence continues at coordinate 50,764,311 of NC_090747.1, read as the reverse complement.
TACTACCTGAATTCCCTTTAGGCGTAATTGTTTGAGAGCTACGCTCGCATGCTTCGTGAAGATACTTGGGGCTATATTTAGCCCAATTGGCATGGCTCTGAAGGCGTATAGTCTTCGGTGTAGCTTGAACCCTAGGTAGGGGGAGAGTCGACGGTTGATTGGAACATGACAATAGGCGTCTGATAAGTCTATGGAGACGGTATATGCCCTCTTGGGCAGTAAGGTCCTTATGTGTTGCAGTGTTAGTATCTTGAACTTGCAGTTCACTATGAACTTGTTGAGTGGCGACAAGTCCAGAATGACTCTGAGTTTTTCCGAGTCTTTCTTGGGAACACAAAACAGCCTCCCTTGGAATTTGATGGACTTCACCCTTCGGATCACTTTTTTCTCCAACAGTTCTTGGATGTACTCCTCCAGAACGGGGATGGATTGTTGGAAAAACCGAGGGCACGAGGGTGGAGTGCTGTACCAGCTCCAGCCCAGTCCCTTCTTGAGTAGGCTGTGGGCCCAGGGATCGAAGGTCCACCAATCCCGAAAATTCTGAAGTCTCCCTCCTACCGGCATCATCTCACTTGGACTGCCGTCCTGAGGTCTTGCCTCCCTGACCGCGACCACCCCTGAATCCCCTTCCCCTTGAGGGGCGCCTAGATGAGCCTCTGGCTGCTCCTCTAGGCTTTACTCGAAAGGAAGAAGACTGCCCTTCGAACGTTGGGTTGAATACCGTGGACTGTGTCGACACGGCCTGGGGTACCCACTGGAAAGTGGTCTGGGTTTGTGCCACCATCTGGGGCACTGAAGGCAATGGCAAATGGAGTTGCTGTTGCTGTCTAAGTGGCTTGGCTTGCCGAGATGGTAGCCTAGTCCTCATAGTCTTCCTCTTTGGTTGAGGACCCTCATCCGGGGAAGACTTTCTTTTGATAGCCAGGCCCCACTTCTGGAGAAGTTTTCTATTCTCTGTGGCGGCCTTATCAACAACTTCTTTGACCAATTCGCTAGGGAAAAGGTCTTTGCCCCAAATGTTGGAGGAGATTAACTTCCTTGGCTCGTGCGTCACCGTAGCCGAGGTGAACACGAACTCCCTACAAGCTCTGCTCGCCCTGACGAAGCTATAAAGATCCTTCGTCACTGTGGCCAGATGAGTCTTGGCCACTACCATGAACATTTCATGGACCTTGGGGTCGCTTGCCATCGTCTCAAGAGTGGTCTGAAGAGACATTGAGGCAGCCAGTCTTTCTTTTGTCTCGAGCTCTCTCCGCAAAAGAAAGTCAGACAATTTAGGGAGGTCCTCACCGAACTGACGTCCGGCAATATCAGCCTCCAACTTCCCGACTGAGAAGGTAAGATGGACGTCCTTCCAGTCCTTGTGGTCCATAGGCAGGGCCAGCGACAAGGGTTTACACTCCTCAAGGGAGGGGCAAGGCTTGCCGGCCTCGACTGCTTTTAATACAGCCCAAAACCCTTTCTGTAAAAAGGGGAAGGCTCTAGCAGGAGAGGACACAAAGGAAGGGAGCTTCTTACTCAATGCAGCTACAATTGAGTTCGTGAAGCCCCTCTCTTTCATCGAAGATAAAAGCAAAGCTTGAACCTTAGCGCGGTCCATCACTATGACCTCCTTCGGTTCTGTCTCCTCCTTTGAAGCTGGGTCCTTCCTCAACCGGACATAGCAGTCCAGATATGACCCCTTGCTGGGCCAGAATTCCACCTCCTCTAGGGGAACTGAACCCAACTTATCCGACATGACGATCTTTCCAGTCGTCATCGGCATGTGCTCAGCATATCTCCACGGGTTAGCATCTGAGCACAAGGGAAGGTCTTTCACATTGAGCCTTTTCTGGGGCCCATGTGATGCTGCAACCCTCTGCATCTGCAGTTCCATTGCAGCCGCCTTCTCCTGATTCTCCTTCTGCATTTGTTGGATCATTCCAATAATGGAGGAGAGGGCCTGTCCCAGCTCTACTGGGAGAGCGGACGATGTTGAGGGAATAGGCTCAGGGATCTGAACCGGAGTAGCCGACACCTCGTCGACCTCTTCCTCTACAATGTCTGGGGCTTGAACTTCATCCTGGGCTCATGCCAGGAGGTCTTCCTCCAGACGCTCGGACACGTCAGACATCCTGTCGTCCAACTGGATGTCTTGCAAGGCGACCGCGACTTCAGCATCCACCTGGATCTGAACTTGGAAGATCTCCTCTTGAGGCTGGGGAATCACTGCATCAGCTGATCCCCTAGGGAAAAGGTAAGCACTCATCTTCTCACTTGGAAGATAAGGTCCAGAGGTGTTCTTCTGGAAGCCCCTTACCCAGGTACGAAGCTTCTTCCTTGCTATATCCCTTGATTCCGCCGTCCTAGGGAAATCAAAGGCCTCAGTAATCAGGTTAGTACACACGGTACATACCTGAGGGTCCCAATACTGGAGATCACCCTTAAAGACAGCGCATGCTGCGTGCCTCCTACAAAACTCATGTCCGCAGAGGTTCCTACTGCGGACGTTGCAGAAAACACTTCCGCACTTCGGATGGTCCTCCTGTAAAGTGAAGAAATTTCCATGAGTATCAAGTGAACTACGAACCACTGGATATGCACAGTTAGCATAACAAATCAGAAAGGAAACACACACACTTATGTTTCCTTCACAACCAAATATTGCAGCCTTCCAAATAATAAAATCGTATGGTTAATCTATCCTAGAGTAACCAATGAAAGTTTCCAGAGGAAACAGTTGTAGCTCACACCTAAGGTATGATTTTAAAATACCGGATAATAGACAAGAAAGAACTCACTTTCTTATCTGTAAGGCAACACCAAAGGGCTGTGCAAGATAACACAAAATTGTTAGAACACACAGTGCTGTACTACAACTATACTTTAGTTTTCTTCCTACAGTACATGTTATACTGAAGAATACTGGTACAGTAGAGAAGGTAATGTGCCGACCGGCACACACCATAACTAGCTTTAAAGTATACTACTTAACAGCTATAAGGCGGCAGAACGCTGGTTCAAATGCATGTGCCGGCCGGCGGCAACTACACAAGGTAGTACCCGGCTGCCGGCCACTGCTCACAGCGACCGACAGACAAGGGCTTGACAATAGCCGGCCGGCAAAGGTAAACAACCGATGCTGGCCAGCAGCAAAAGAACCAGAGGACTACGACTGCCCGGCTGCCGGCCTCATAGGCCGGCAGCCGGGTCGGGTACAGCACTAGAAGAAAACAGAATGGATGCCGGGATAAGAGCGTAAACTACCTCCAAGCCCGGCAATCCGAAAGAGTGCATATAAGGAAGGGGAGAATCTAATTCAGGCTTCCTGACCAATGCAGTCTGGCTCTACAGGCAGACATGGATGAGGGACCATGGGAGGTCCGGGCAGCACTCAAAGCAGAAGACCCTTGCTGGGCGGCATACTCTGCTGGCCGGCATACTCTGCCGGCCGGCAAGGGAATGAGTCAATTCCACATCCTAACCTATCCTAGGTCCAGATGTAGAATGACGTACAGTACTGTAATGGCTAGGCCATCACGGAGATAGAGGGGGAAGGGACAAAAGAGGGTCCTACCAACCTTGCTTTATTGAAGAATCCTCCGCAGCCAAGAAAACTCATCTTAGCCTAAGGAAGATCCAAGGAGGGAGGCCAGCAATACTTGCCAACCCCCACTGAACCAAAGCAAGGAAGGTGTTGCTACTCCCAGGGAAATGATCTTATCCTCCCACCGAGAACAGCAACAAGGACTAGTCTGCTAGATCACAAAAGAAGGAATCATCTCGTAGAGAAACCTTCGGCAGTGACCTAAGGAGGCTAAGCCTCCTATGTCTGCGTCAGGCCAGCGAGGGAGATTCTACCCCAAGCCAGACAAACACAGACTCAGACTAAAAACTCTGATGTTCTGTCCCTTTCTGAAGCCAGACTTACTGGAATAGGGAGGTACAGTAACACCCCAGTATTGTTGTATCGAAAGTTAATTCAGATAAACCACTAGGGTTAATCCCAAGGCTTAAACAGAGGGAAAGGGATTGCATACCTTCTCCGAAGAAAAGAAAGCAACCAGGGAGTATGAGAAAGTATACTAAGGCTCCATAAGCAACTTAGCCTAGGCACCAAGAGAATCGATTACCTAAATCACCGAAACTCACTCGTATACTATCTTGGAAATAATCAACATAATCTTAAATATATAGAAAACAGCCTAAAGCTTCAATAAAATTTTAAAACACTCGGAAATCAAAAATCAAGCAGGAAACTACTAGGACCAAACACTAGGCGACAAGGCCTAGCGTAGGCCAGAGTTGGCGAATACTTCGCCAAAATAAATAATACTAAAAGCACGAGAAAGGAAATCCTATGTACCGCTAAATAGCTAAAATTTATTAAAGCAAAACAACCGGGAATGTCGCTCTGGCTAACTAAAATTCATACGTAGCGAGCGACAGCGTCCATGACGCCTCCGGTAGGCAACGGCTCTTGTAACAAAGATTATTACTATTAATCACTTTAAAATTTACCAAGAGCCTACATTTATACATAAAAGAAATGGTACTCAACTTATCAGAGGCAGACGAAGTTGGAGAAGCCATGAAAAGATGAATAAATCCAAGATTTGCGAGAAACACAGGAAAAAACACCGAGTTGTTAAGCTACGCAAAAAGGAATACAGATGGCGACAGGATTGGCGCAATGCACGCTTACGAAACGGGAGAAGATAGAGCCTTGGGAAAGGCTCACCTTTTTCTTTCTCGTTTTTGTTTTCTTGCCAATTGACCCCTTCGATGTTTTATCTCTGTTTGGGGTGCAGATTGCCATGTGGCGTGTCAAGAATACGTCCTCTGATATGTCGCGATATCCCTTTCATTAGGGATATTCGCTCCAGGAGTTAGAATTCTGGGTACCTTAAGGTATATTCTCGGGGAATATCGCCGTAGTTGTAATATACCCTAGGAAGCAGCCCTATAGGAACTTCCATCAGGACGACATGGCTTCAGCCCCCCCCAAAAAAAAAATATATATATATATATATATATATATATATATATATATATATATATATATATATATATATATATATATATATATATATATATATATATATATATATATATATATATATATATATCTCCAAGTAAGCCATATATATTTACGATATATTAATGTCTGGATTCTCTTAACACCCTCTGGATCAGAGCTCCAGGCGAAATCACACAAAGACAATATCTTGTGACCGGCCAGGAATTGAACCTTCGTTCGGCAAACTTGTAAAGATAGTGACTACCACGTGGTCAAGTTGTATTCACTGTCTATGCAAGCTCGTCGGACCAGGTTTCGATTCCCGGCCAGTCACAAGCTCTTGTCTTTGTGATATGCTTTTGATTGGAGCTCTGATCCTGAGGTCGTTAAGAGACCCCAAACATTAATGTACGGAAAAAATATATGGCTCATTTGAATATGAAAAACACGTTGAAAAGTGCAAAAGTTATCATAGATAGATATATATATATATTTTTGGGCTCAAGCCATGTCGTCCTGATGGAAATTCCTATAGGGTAGCTTCCTAGGGTATATTACAACTACGGCGATATTCCCAGAGAATTTACCTTAAGGTACCCAGAATTCTAACTCCCTGAGCGAATATCCCTAATGAAAGGGATATCGCGACATATCAGAGGACGTATTCTTGACACGCCACATGGCAATCTGCACCCCAAACTGAGATAACACATCGAAGGGGTCAATTGGCAAGAAAACGAAAACGAGAAAGAAAAAGGGGGGCCGATCCCAAGGCTCTCTCTTCTCCCGTTTCGTAAGCGTGCATTGCGCCAATCCTGGCGCCATCTGTATTCCTTTTTGCGTAGCTTAACAACTCGGTGTTTTTTCCTGTGTTTCTCGCAAATCTTGGATTTATTCATCTTTTCATGGCTTCTCCAACTTCGTCTGCCTCTGATAAGTTGAGTACCATTTTTTTTATGTATAAA
>NC_090747.1:50755467-50757847 GCF_036898095.1 Palaemon carinicauda | reverse complement strand
CCTTCCAGCTTTACAAGGTACTGAACCGAGTTCAGCTGGTACTGCTAGGGTGCCACAGCCTACCCTCCCACATTATCCACCACAGATGAAGCTTCATAATGCTGAAACCCCTACTGCTGCTACCTCTGCGGTCATATAAGGCATTGGAGGCAGCAGCAGGGCCTACCGGAACTGGTGTCACAATCGCACGCCATTCATTCCAATTACTAGCAAGCTCTCTTGCCTATCTTACATCTATCCTCCTATCACCCAGAGCTTCCTTCACTCCATCTATCCACCCAAACCTTGGCCTTCCTCTTGTACTTCTTCCAATAACTCTTGTATTCATCACCTTCTTTAGCAGAAAACCATTTTCCATTCTCTCTACATGGCCAAACCACCTCAACATATTCATATTCACTCTAGCTGCTAACTCATTTCTTACACCCGTTCTCACTCTCATCACTTCGTTCCTAACCCTATCTACTCGAGATACAAGAGCCATACTCCTTAGACACTTCATCCCAAACACATTCAATATCTCTCTCTCCATCACTTTCATTCCCCACAACTCCGATACATACATCACAGTTGGTACAATCACTTTCTCATATTGAACTCTTTTTACATTCATGGCCAACCCTCTATTTTTTACTACTCCCTTAGCTGCCCCCAACACTTTGCAACCTTCATTCACTTTCTGACGTAAATCTGCTTCCACTCCACCATTTGCTGCAACAACAGACCCCAAGTAATTAAACTGATCCACCTCCTCAAGTAACTCTCCATTCAACATGACATTCACCCGTGCACCACCTTCCCTAATCGTACATCTCATAACCTTACTGTTACCCACATTAACTCTCAACTTCCTTCTCTCACACACTCTTCCAAATTCTGTCACTAATCGACCAGGCTTCTCTTCTGTGTCTGCAACCAGTACAATATCAACCACAAACAACAACTGATTTACCTCCCATTCACGGTTATCCTCGTCTACCATTTTAATCATCGTCCAAGAACTTGAGCATTTACCTCTCTCACCACTCCATCAACATACAAGTTAAACAACCACGGCAACATCACACATCCCTGTCTAAGCCTCACTTTCACCGGAGACCAATCACTCACTTAATTTCCTATCCTAACACATGCTTTACTACCTTTGTAGAGACTTTTCACTGCTTACAACAACCTTCCACCAACTCCATATAACTTCATCACATTCCACATTGCTTCCCTATCAACTCTATCATACGCTTTCTCCAGGTCTATAAACGCAACATACACCTCCTTACTTTTGCTAAATATTTCTTGCATATCTGCTTTACTGTAAAAATCTGATTCATACAACCCCTAACTCTACTAAAACCACACTGTATTTCTAAGATTGCATTCTTTGTTTTATCCTATTAATCATTACTCTACCATACACTTTTCCAACTACGCATAACAAACTAATACTTCTTGAATTACAACACTCATGCACAAATCCCTTACCCTTATATAGTGGTACAAAACATGCACAAACCCAATCTACTGGTACCATTTACAACACAAAACACATAATAAACAATCTCACCAACCATTCAAGTACAGTCACACCCCCTTCCTTCAACATCTCAGCTCTAACACCATCCATACCAGACGCTTTTCCTACTCTCGTTTCATCTAGTGCTCTCCTCATTTCATCTATTGTAATCTCTCTCTCATTCTTGTTTCCCATCACTAGCACCTCAACACCTGCAACAGCAATTATATCTACCCCCCTATTATCCTCAACATTCAGTAAACTTTCAAAATATTCCGCCCATCGTTTCCTTGCCTCCTCTCCTTTTAACAACCTTCCATTTCCATCTTTCACTGTCTCTTCAATTCTTGAGCCAGCCTTCCTTACTCTCTTCACTTCTTCCCAAAACTTCTTCTTACTATTTTCATATGAATGACCTAATCCCTGACCACACCTCAGGTCAGCTGCCCTTTTTGCCTCACGTACCTTGCACTTTACTTCCACGTTGTTCTCTCTATATTTTTCATACTTCTCTATACTATTACTCTGCAGCCATTCTTCAAAAGCCCTCTTTTTCTCTTCCACTTTTACATCCACTCCTTCATTCCACCATTCACTGCCCTTCCTCATGCTGCCTCCAACAACCTTCTTACCACACACATCACTTGCAATCCCAACAAAATTTTCTTTTACTATCTTCCACTCCTCCTCTAGATTGCCAGTTTCTCTTACTTTCACTTCGTCATATGTCATTTTCAATCTTTCCTGATATTTACTTTTTACCCCCGGTTTTATCAGCTCTTCAACCCTCACTAGCTCCCTTTTACATCCATCTACTCTATTCCCCCACTCTTTTGCTACAACTAATTTTCCTTCCACCAAAAAAAATGA
>NC_090747.1:50742967-50750467 GCF_036898095.1 Palaemon carinicauda | reverse complement strand
AAATCCTTTGCATTTTTCCCAACTTTAGATCTTTCTAAATATTAGAATCAGTATCCGACCAACACCTTAAGGCTTCAACGAGTGGCATTACCTATTCAGCAACTATCAATTACTATTATATATCAGATTGAGAAACCCAGGGCTTCGTTTTTAAAGGTATTATTACTATTTTTATTATCATAATTATTATTATTATTATTATTATTATTATTATTATTATTATTATTATTATTATTATTATTATTATTATTATTATTATTATTATTATTATTATTATTATTATTATTATCATTATTATTCTGAGAATGAGGTTATTATTATTCCAAGTAATATTCCCATAAAAATTTTGATCCTTATTATAATGATTGATCTTTCTAATGCCTGTAATATTTTTCTTGTGAGTAGAAATAGGCAAACTAATTATCCAATTTGATAGACGACATTTGAAATTGCAGGCAAAATAATTAGGAATTAACTGTATGCTGTATCATTCTCATGGATGCTATGAAGGAAAAAAATCAACCTTTTCCAATCTGACAAGAACTCAGATCATGTTAAAAGAGGCTTGTATTTCCCTATAATACTTCAGTTTGAATTAATCAATCTATGTGGAAACTTTGTTATAGCTGGAGCAAGTAAAGATCATTTAAATGGATCATAAATATTTAAATTATTTTAGGTCTCTATATACTCGTTACTTCTGGGAATGCTCATTTTGTCCATCGATCTATCAATCCTATTTTTATAATGGTTTTAAGATTCAATTGTTTCAGCCCTGTATTACTTTCTTCCATTAAGAACATTATCAGAAATACAAAGCAAAGCATAATTTTCCTTTCTTCATTCATCTCTTCCTACTCTTTATCAAAATTGTATATAAAATGACCTGAAAACACTTCCCAGCAATCCCCATCATTCAACTTTCCCCTTCCTCAGCTTTTTAGACTCTGTCAATTATGCGAGTTTCCTTTGCTGATTTTCCTTTAACCCTTTCTGTCTGTCGGATGAATCTATAATTGATGCTTGGTCCACAAAAACAGAATAAATCTTCTGTTGATTCCTTGCAAGGTTTTCCTCTGGACTCCTTAATCTGTTCAAAACAATACTATCGCAAACGCTATTAGGTCTAAAATTTAGAGATTCACATATTTAAAAATCCTGATTTTATTTTCGTACAGATATTTTTTAGTATTCTTAGTAAATTTACAATGAAAAAGTATGAATTTATATAAATTCTAGGTTTGGAATAATTTCATTCTAACTTTTGTGTTGTTATAGGTATAGAAAATATTAGAGAGAGAGAGAGAGAGAGAGAGAGAGAGAGAGAGAGAGAGAGAGAGAGAGAGAGAGAGAGTGAGAGATTACGTCAAAAATAGGTGTATTTATTGAAACATATATGAAGAATTCAACATGAAAAATTACTCTACTTAGAAACACTTCGATAAAATGAGAACTCCATCACTATTGCAAATTACATCTGAGGAACTATAGCTCGGATGTGAAAACCCGCAACTAACCTAATGACGTAATGAGAACTGTCAGTATCGTAATAGTTCCTTACTTTTGACATGCAAATGAAAATTTTGGTTAGGGAGGTAACACACTAAAGCAGAAAATAGTCTATCTATGATTATCTCTTTCGTCATATAAATTGTGAGATTTTTCTTATAATATATTTTTTATGATGATAAAAAAAATGATGTAAAATATTTGTAAAGAAAATATGAAGCAAAAATCATATGAGATACAGATAACTCCTGATACAAATGATCTAAAATATTGCTAACACAAATATAAAAAAAAAATGGAGAATAATAATAGTTATCTGCACAACATAGAGTAATACTAGAATGGTGATTGTTTTAATGTTCCCAGTTGTATCATTTTGGAATCATAAATTTTGCTCTTAAATTTTGTTTCCAGTCGTGAAAAAAAAAATCATAGTCATGAATGCCGGTAATTTCAATAGCATCTAGGGAAAAGGATATTTAGACTTGCAAGTAATTAAAATGTGTAATGCTTCATAGTTATCTAATATATCAATCCTCATAATTATAACACCTGAGGTAATTAAACATTGCATATCTATACCATTAAATGGATGAAAACTTATTAGTACGAAAACCTTGATTTGAATATGAATTATGCAAGGCTTCTGTTTAATAAACGTATTGCTCTAAGATACTTTCCCACAAAAGAAAAAAATCAATATTGTATGTTCTTCCCCTTTCTTCAATCAACTAAATCTAATATATGAATTAACTATTACTTATCTGCATGTGATACGCATTCATAGACGGTCACATAGGTACAGCTGTTTTCTGTGATATCTTGCTTCTTATTAATAAACGATATTTCAACCTTTAGAGTGAAATGAATTATATTTTTTTTCTTAATTCAAATGAAATCAATATAAATGTTATATCTTAGTTTACCCCTTATTAACATTAGATAACTACTTAATTTTGACCCTAATCTCAATTGTTTCATGATGATTTCATAACGTTTTTTCATGAAAATACACATACAGTATATTAATGGCTTATTTTTTTCTAGAGTTGTAAGAAGAGCATTCAATTAAAAGTCCTACTTTTAACATTCTCGAGAGATAATAATTGCATTTGTTAGATCTATTGGCAATCCTTATTATCTCTAATTTCAGATGGGTTTTAAATCTGATTTCTTAATTGTTCAAGTGTTTCTGTATCGATATTAATCATGTACCAACCGTGTGTCACACAATTGTACATAATTCCTTTTGCATATATTATGCTTGTATCTTCGCTCTTCCCTCGCAGTAAACGAACATGAAAATTCATGTGTGCTGTTTCCTCTGTAACATTGTCTGTCTTGTTAACTTGTTATGTCCTGTTGCCTTGAGGTTTTGTATATAAAGGAGAGTGTTCTATAACAATATAACTCAGTTGATTGCATCCTGCCTTTGAGTTCACAACCCTCTCTCGGCCCGTCAAATTGGTGACCCCGGAAGTCGACTCGCTCCCACTGCCTTCCACACCCACCTCCCTCGCCCCTCCATCGTTGGTACTATGACGGAGACGGACTCTACTACAGCTGTTGGCGCTGAGGCCGCCCCATTGAAACTTTCACCGTTCGCCAGCGGAGAAGCGTTTGCTTGGTTTCAACGTGCACAAGTCCACTTTCGTATCAGGGGCGTGACTCGCTCAACCACCAAAGCGGATTATGTTCTCGCGGCGATACCCGAGTACACCTTCCCAGAAATATCCGACTGGCTTTGTGAACAAGTAGACACCACAATAGCGTATGACGCCCTCAAAACATACCTTCTGCAGCAGTACTCGCCGTCGCCAGCCACCCGTATAGCAAAGCTTTTTCAGCTCTCGCAACAACCGTTGGGGGACCAAAGGGCTTTGCTTGCCCTCAGGGAAATGACCAGTATCGCTCGCCTTCAACGTGCCGCAGACGGCTCTTCTCGTGAGGTGAACCTACTTCGTGCCCTTTGGATATGCCGTTTACCCGAACCTGTACGCGCTGCCATACCCGATGTCGATAGTTTACCCATAAACGACTTGATGACCAAAGCCGACGCCCTTATGGACAGCCACTTCAAGACCTCCATCAACGCCTCCACCCCTGATGACGAGAATGCCTATTCAACGTCAACCGAAGCTGACATGAATGCCATAGGACATACACGCCTACCCCGTGACGTGCCGAAGCGGCGACAAAGCCGCCCACCACCCACCAATCGCTCGCGCCCCAACCAACGACTTCTACAGCCACTTACTACCTCCCATCCGCCGCAGTTTTGCTACTATCCCTTCAGATTCAGGGCAACCACGAAGAAATGTGCCAAGGGTTGTCAGTGGCCAAAAAACATGTAAGTAGGCCATTGCTTGAGGCGGTGGCCTCCAATGTGTCTAATCATTTCTTTTTACAGGATCCAGGAACGGGAGTGCGATTTTTGGTAGACACGGGTGCTTGTCGTTCTCTTTTGCCAAGGAAACTCCTTAAGGCACGACGTAGTCTGTCTACATCTGCCGACGTCCGCTTGGTAGCTGCCAACGGAACTGCGATACCCACCTACGGTTACGAGAACCTCACATTATTGTTCGGAAACGGTAAATTCAATTGGAAGTTTCTCGTTGCTGACGTCACAATGCCAAATCTCGGTGCGGATTTCCTCTCTCATTACCACCTTCTGGTCGATGTCACCTACCGACGATTGGTCAACGCAGACTCGTACTTGTCGACACCTCTTCAACCCGCCCCCTCTAACCTCGCTCTCCACATCAGCGCACCCACGGATGCCTACGCCCACCTCCTCACGTCGTACCCGGAAGTTTTCCGTCCAGAACTTCGCCAAACGCCCACGGTTCCTGCCAAGCACGGTATTTATCACCATATCAAGACGACGGGACCCCCAGTCTTCGCAAAATTCAGACGTCTGGCACTGGAACGATTGGCAGACGCCAAACAGACGTTCGCCGAAATGGAGAAAATGGGCCTTTGCCAAAAGGCCTCCAGCCCATGGTCGTCACCCTTGCACATCGTTCTGAAGAAAAACGGCTCCCTCCGTCCGTGCGGGGATTACAGGCGCCTGAACATGCAAACAGAACCGGATCACTAGCCCCTCCCAAACATTGCCGATGTGACCTCCTACCTGCACAAAGCGAAGGTTTTCTCTACGCTCGACCTCCTGAAGGGGTATTATCAGGTGTCTATGAACCCAGAAGACATCCCCAAGACCGCCATCACCAATCCGTTTGGCACATACACCTTCAATTACTCCTGTTTTGTCCTTCGTAATGATGGGGCAACGTTTCAACGTCTCATGGATGGCATCTTAGGGGACCTCCCTTTCTGTGTAAGTTATGTGGACGACATACTTGTGTTCTCCTCCTCAAAAGAGGAACACCTCCGTCACCTGCACATCATGCTCGGCCACCTGCAACAAAACGGCCTTTTAGTCCGGTACGACAAGTGTACCTTTGGCGCCAACGAAGTGTCGTTCTTAGGGCACCGTATCATTCCTGAAGGAGTCCATCCCCTACCTGAGAAGGTAGCAGCCATTCAGAATTTCCCCGCGCCCTCAACCATCAAAGCTCTGCAGGAATTCTTGGGCATGATCAACTATTATCACCGTTTTCTGCAAGCCGTTGCCGCCACTCTTGCTCCCCTCTACGCCTCCCTCAAGGGCAAGCCAAAGGACCTGAAGTGGGGTCCCCTTCAAGAAGCAGCCTTCTGTAATACAAAGAAGGCCCTATCAACTGCTGCGGCTCTCACTTTTCCTATCCCACACGCCCCTCTCCTTCTCTCCACCGATGCCAGCGACGTCACTATTGGTGCAGTACTCGAGCAGGTGGTCAAAGGCTCGCACAGCCCATTGGCCTTCTTCAGCAGAAAACTGTCCAAGTCAGGATCGGGTTATTCTACCTTCGATCGAGAATTGCTGGCCGTGCACTTGGTTCTCCGTCACTTTCACCATTTCTTAGAAGGTACGCCCTTCGTCATTCGCACAGACCACATGCCTCTGGTGCACGCCTTCACTCGACAGTCTGACGCCTGGTCCGCCCGTCAACGCCGACATCTCTACGCCGTGGCTGAATACAATTGCACCCTCCAATACGTCCCTGGGAAAATGAATCCCATGGCCGATGCCCTGTCAAGAAACACGTTGGCTGCCGTTCAACTGGGATTGGATTACAACGCCCTGGCTGAAGCCCAACGACAGGATCCAGAGTATCAAGCTTGTAGGACATCCTGCACGTCCCTTCGTTGGGAAGATTTTCCCCTCGAAGACTCCAACACCACCCTCCTCTGTGACGTCAGTACTGGTAGGCCGCGACCTTGGATTCCTGCTCCCATGCGCCGACAGGTGTTTGATTTCATTCACGGCCTTTCACATCCCTCGTGCCGTTCTACTGCACAGCCGCTGAAGGCAAAGTTCATTTGGCACGGCATTTCTAAGGATGCTAAGGATTGGGTCCGCGCCTGTACTTCTTGCCAAACTTCCAAAGTACATCGACACACGGATTCAGGAGTGGGCCCCTTTCCTCAACCTCAGCGTCATTTCGCATACATTCACGTCGACGTTCTAGGCCCCCTACCCACATCACAAGGACATCGTTACCTGTTTACCGTCATCGACCGCTCCACTTGTTGGCCTGAAGCCATTCCCATGGAAACTGCAACGTCCGCCTCATGTACATCTGCCTTACTCTCTGGATGGTTTTCAAGATTCGGTATCCCTGAGTATATTACTTCTGACAGGGGAACCACTTTCACCTCTCAATTGTGGATGTCATTAGCGAATATCCTGGGCATCACCCTACATCAGACAACGGCCTACAACCCCGCTGCCAATGCAATGGTTGAACGTTTTCATCGCACCCTCAAAGCAGCTTTGATGTCCCGCTGCAAGGATTGCAACTGGTTTACTCAGCTTCCCTGGGTCCTCCTGGGACTAAGGACCACTCCTAAAGACGCCCTCGATGTCTCGGCAGCTGAAATGGTGTATGGCGACCCGTTGGTCGTCCCTGCCGAATTTTTTCCTTCTACAACCTCCTCCGACGATCTCCAGCGCATACGTCACGTCGTGGGAGAATTTACTCCGTGCCGCCAGACTTACAAGCCCCCAGCGAAGTATCACATACCAACGGACTTGCACTCTGCAACGCACGTCTTCCTGCGCAACGACACTAACAAGCCACCACTAACGCCCCCTAACACGGGCCCTTTCCTTATGATCCGACGCAGTCCGAAATCATTCCTACTAAACATTCGGGGCAAAGAAGACTGGGTCTCCATTGATCATCTAAAACCTGCTTATCTTCTGCCAGATGACCCGCCTATAGTTCGCCTCTCCAGATCAGGGCGCCCTATTTAACATATACAGTATGTCATTTTTAGGGGGGGAGCCATGTACCAACCATGTGTCACACAATTGTACATAATTCCTTTTGCATATATTATGCTTGTATATTCGCTCTTCCCTCGCACTAAACGAACATGAAAATTCATGTCAGCTGTTTCCTCTGTAACATTGTCTGTCTTGTTAACTTGTTATGTCCTGTTGCCTTGAGGTTTTGTATATAAAGTAGAGTGCTCTATAACAATATAACTCAGTTGATTGCATCCTGCGTTTGAGTTCACAACCCTCTCTCGGCCCGTCACAATTAGTTTTCGAGACCTACCACTAATTCTTATTTTGATGAAAACCAGAGAATATTTTCCTGTTTGAAATATATTCATGATAGCATGTTCAACTGAATTTCCTATTATTTCAGAGAAAATTTAGTTATTCTTCTTCATGAGAAACAATCTTTCTTATCAGGTAAACATGATAGTTATAAGATTGTTGTATGATGCATCAGATACCTAGATTTGGCTTACCGTCATACCCCACCAAGTTTCGTTAAAATTGGTTCAGTAGTTTTAGCGTAATATTGTTTATAAATAAAACATAAACTAACAAAATACTGGCCATTTACTTATCTCTGCGATTATTTTTAAGATACT
>NC_090747.1:50716538-50729967 GCF_036898095.1 Palaemon carinicauda | reverse complement strand
AATTTTGCACATTTTTACGTGTTTTTCATATTGAAATAAGCCATATATATTTTTGATATATTAATGTCTGGATTCTCTTAACAACCTCGGGATCACAGACCCAGGCGAAATCTCACAAAGACAAGAGCTTGGCTCCGGCCGGGAATCGAACCCTGGTCGGCAAGCTTATATAGACAGTGACTAGCCCACTTGGCCACGAACAAAGATAAAAGTCAATGACAATTCTACTGTACTTATGCCTGTCGAATTCAGGTATTTTGTACTTAGAATTGAAATCAACCCATCTTCACCATCGTAGCTAATTGGTAGTTTGTTACTTGGCATTCAATTAATGATAAATTTTGCACATTTTTACGTGTTTTTCATATTCAAATAAGCCATATATATTTTTGATATATTAATGTCTGGATTCTCTTAACAACCTCGGGATCACAGACCCAGGCGAAATCTCACAAAGACAAGAGCTTGGCTCCGGCCGGGAATCGAACCCTGGTCGGCAAGCTTATATAGACAGTGACTAGCCCACTTGGCCACGAACAAAGATAAAAGTCAATGACAATTCTACTGTACTTATGCCTGTCGAATTCAGGTATTTTGTACTTAGAATTGAAATCAACCCATCTTCACCATCGTAGCTAATTGGTAGTTTGTTACTTGGCATTCAATTAATGATAAATTTTGCACATTTTTACGTGTTTTTCATATTCAAATAAGCCATATATATTTTTGATATATTAATGTCTGGATTCTCTTAACAACCTCGGATCACAGACCCAGGCGAAATCTCACAAAGACAAGAGCTTGGCTCCGGCCGGGAATCGAACCCTGGTCGGCAAGCTTATATAGACAGTGACTAGCCCACTTGGCCACGAACAAAGATAAAAGTCAATGACAATTCTACTGTACTTATGCCTGTCGAATTCAGGTATTTTGTACTTAGAATTGAAATCAACCCATCTTCACCATCGTAGCTAATTGGTAGTTTGTTACTTGGCATTCAATTAATGATAAATTTTGCACATTTTTACGTGTTTTTCATATTCAAATAAGCCATATATATTTTTGATATATTAATGTCTGGATTCTCTTAACAACCTCGGGATCACAGACCCAGGCGAAATCTCACAAAGACAAGAGCTTGGCTCCGGCCGGGAATCGAACCCTGGTCGGCAAGCTTATATAGACAGTGACTAGCCCACTTGGCCACGAACAAAGATAAAAGTCAATGACAATTCTACTGTACTTATGCCTGTCGAATTCAGGTATTTTGTACTTAGAATTGAAATCAACCCATCTTCACCATCGTAGCTAATTGGTAGTTTGTTACTTGGCATTCAATTAATGATAAATTTTGCACATTTTTACGTGTTTTTCATATTGAAATAAGCCATATATATTTTTGATATATTAATGTCTGGATTCTCTTAACAACCTCGGGATCACAGACCCAGGCGAAATCTCACAAAGACAAGAGCTTGGCTCCGGCCGGGAATCGAACCCTGGTCGGCAAGCTTATATAGACAGTGACTAGCCCACTTGGCCACGAACAAAGATAAAAGTCAATGACAATTCTACTGTACTTATGCCTGTCGAATTCAGGTATTTTGTACTTAGAATTGAAATCAACCCATCTTCACCATCGTAGCTAATTGGTAGTTTGTTACTTGGCATTCAATTAATGATAAATTTTGCACATTTTTACGTGTTTTTCATATTCAAATAAGCCATATATATTTTTGATATATTAATGTCTGGATTCTCTTAACAACCTCGGGATCACAGACCCAGGCGAAATCTCACAAAGACAAGAGCTTGGCTCCGGCCGGGAATCGAACCCTGGTCGGCAAGCTTATATAGACAGTGACTAGCCCACTTGGCCACGAACAAAGATAAAAGTCAATGACAATTCTACTGTACTTATGCCTGTCGAATTCAGGTATTTTGTACTTAGAATTGAAATCAACCCATCTTCACCATCGTAGCTAATTGGTAGTTTGTTACTT
Organism: Palaemon carinicauda; assembly: GCF_036898095.1. Classification (NCBI taxonomy): domain Eukaryota; kingdom Metazoa; phylum Arthropoda; class Malacostraca; order Decapoda; family Palaemonidae; genus Palaemon; species Palaemon carinicauda. The sequence goes on along the minus strand of NC_090747.1, from coordinate 50,727,964 downwards.
GGCATTCAATTAATGATAAATTTTGCACATTTTTACGTGTTTTTCATATTGAAATAAGCCATATATATTTTTGATATATTAATGTCTGGATTCTCTTAACAACCTCGGGATCACAGACCCAGGCGAAATCTCACAAAGACAAGAGCTTGGCTCCGGCCGGGAATCGAACCCTGGTCGGCAAGCTTATATAGACAGTGACTAGCCCACTTGGCCACGAACAAAGATAAAAGTCAATGACAATTCTACTGTACTTATGCCTGTCGAATTCAGGTATTTTGTACTTAGAATTGAAATCAACCCATCTTCACCATCGTAGCTAATTGGTAGTTTGTTACTTGGCATTCAATTAATGATAAATTTTGCACATTTTTACGTGTTTTTCATATTCAAATAAGCCATATATATTTTTGATATATTAATGTCTGGATTCTCTTAACAACCTCGGGATCACAGACCCAGGCGAAATCTCACAAAGACAAGAGCTTGGCTCCGGCCGGGAATCGAACCCTGGTCGGCAAGCTTATATAGACAGTGACTAGCCCACTTGGCCACGAACAAAGATAAAAGTCAATGACAATTCTACTGTACTTATGCCTGTCGAATTCAGGTATTTTGTACTTAGAATTGAAATCAACCCATCTTCACCATCGTAGCTAATTGGTAGTTTGTTACTTGGCATTCAATTAATGATAAATTTTGCACATTTTTACGTGTTTTTCATATTGAAATAAGCCATATATATTTTTGATATATTAATGTCTGGATTCTCTTAACAACCTCGGGATCACAGACCCAGGCGAAATCTCACAAAGACAAGAGCTTGGCTCCGGCCGGGAATCGAACCCTGGTCGGCAAGCTTATATAGACAGTGACTAGCCCACTTGGCCACGAACAAAGATAAAAGTCAATGACAATTCTACTGTACTTATGCCTGTCGAATTCAGGTATTTTGTACTTAGAATTGAAATCAACCCATCTTCACCATCGTAGCTAATTGGTAGTTTGTTACTTGGCATTCAATTAATGATAAATTTTGCACATTTTTACGTGTTTTTCATATTCAAATAAGCCATATATATTTTTGATATATTAATGTCTGGATTCTCTTAACAACCTCGGGATCACAGACCCAGGCGAAATCTCACAAAGACAAGAGCTTGGCTCCGGCCGGGAATCGAACCCTGGTCGGCAAGCTTATATAGACAGTGACTAGCCCACTTGGCCACGAACAAAGATAAAAGTCAATGACAATTCTACTGTACTTATGCCTGTCGAATTCAGGTATTTTGTACTTAGAATTGAAATCAACCCATCTTCACCATCGTAGCTAATTGGTAGTTTGTTACTTGGCATTCAATTAATGATAAATTTTGCACATTTTTACGTGTTTTTCATATTCAAATAAGCCATATATATTTTTGATATATTAATGTCTGGATTCTCTTAACAACCTCGGGATCACAGACCCAGGCGAAATCTCACAAAGACAAGAGCTTGGCTCCGGCCGGGAATCGAACCCTGGTCGGCAAGCTTATATAGACAGTGACTAGCCCACTTGGCCACGAACAAAGATAAAAGTCAATGACAATTCTACTGTACTTATGCCTGTCGAATTCAGGTATTTTGTACTTAGAATTGAAATCAACCCATCTTCACCATCGTAGCTAATTGGTAGTTTGTTACTTGGCATTCAATTAATGATAAATTTTGCACATTTTTACGTGTTTTTCATATTCAAATAAGCCATATATATTTTTGATATATTAATGTCTGGATTCTCTTAACAACCTCGGGATCACAGACCCAGGCGAAATCTCACAAAGACAAGAGCTTGGCTCCGGCCGGGAATCGAACCCTGGTCGGCAAGCTTATATAGACAGTGACTAGCCCACTTGGCCACGAACAAAGATAAAAGTCAATGACAATTCTACTGTACTTATGCCTGTCGAATTCAGGTATTTTGTACTTAGAATTGAAATCAACCCATCTTCACCATCGTAGCTAATTGGTAGTTTGTTACTTGGCATTCAATTAATGATAAATTTTGCACATTTTTACGTGTTTTTCATATTCAAATAAGCCATATATATTTTTGATATATTAATGTCTGGATTCTCTTAACAACCTCGGGATCACAGACCCAGGCGAAATCTCACAAAGACAAGAGCTTGGCTCCGGCCGGGAATCGAACCCTGGTCGGCAAGCTTATATAGACAGTGACTAGCCCACTTGGCCACGAACAAAGATAAAAGTCAATGACAATTCTACTGTACTTATGCCTGTCGAATTCAGGTATTTTGTACTTAGAATTGAAATCAACCCATCTTCACCATCGTAGCTAATTGGTAGTTTGTTACTTGGCATTCAATTAATGATAAATTTTGCACATTTTTACGTGTTTTTCATATTCAAATAAGCCATATATATTTTTGATATATTAATGTCTGGATTCTCTTAACAACCTCGGGATCACAGACCCAGGCGAAATCTCACAAAGACAAGAGCTTGGCTCCGGCCGGGAATCGAACCCTGGTCGGCAAGCTTATATAGACAGTGACTAGCCCACTTGGCCACGAACAAAGATAAAAGTCAATGACAATTCTACTGTACTTATGCCTGTCGAATTCAGGTATTTTGTACTTAGAATTGAAATCAACCCATCTTCACCATCGTAGCTAATTGGTAGTTTGTTACTTGGCATTCAATTAATGATAAATTTTGCACATTTTTACGTGTTTTTCATATTCAAATAAGCCATATATATTTTTGATATATTAATGTCTGGATTCTCTTAACAACCTCGGGATCACAGACCCAGGCGAAATCTCACAAAGACAAGAGCTTGGCTCCGGCCGGGAATCGAACCCTGGTCGGCAAGCTTATATAGACAGTGACTAGCCCACTTGGCCACGAACAAAGATAAAAGTCAATGACAATTCTACTGTACTTATGCCTGTCGAATTCAGGTATTTTGTACTTAGAATTGAAATCAACCCATCTTCACCATCGTAGCTAATTGGTAGTTTGTTACTTGGCATTCAATTAATGATAAATTTTGCACATTTTTACGTGTTTTTCATATTCAAATAAGCCATATATATTTTTGATATATTAATGTCTGGATTCTCTTAACAACCTCGGGATCACAGACCCAGGCGAAATCTCACAAAGACAAGAGCTTGGCTCCGGCCGGGAATCGAACCCTGGTCGGCAAGCTTATATAGACAGTGACTAGCCCACTTGGCCACGAACAAAGATAAAAGTCAATGACAATTCTACTGTACTTATGCCTGTCGAATTCAGGTATTTTGTACTTAGAATTGAAATCAACCCATCTTCACCATCGTAGCTAATTGGTAGTTTGTTACTTGGCATTCAATTAATGATAAATTTTGCACATTTTTACGTGTTTTTCATATTCAAATAAGCCATATATATTTTTGATATATTAATGTCTGGATTCTCTTAACAACCTCGGGATCACAGACCCAGGCGAAATCTCACAAAGACAAGAGCTTGGCTCCGGCCGGGAATCGAACCCTGGTCGGCAAGCTTATATAGACAGTGACTAGCCCACTTGGCCACGAACAAAGATAAAAGTCAATGACAATTCTACTGTACTTATGCCTGTCGAATTCAGGTATTTTGTACTTAGAATTGAAATCAACCCATCTTCACCATCGTAGCTAATTGGTAGTTTGTTACTTGGCATTCAATTAATGATAAATTTTGCACATTTTTACGTGTTTTTCATATTCAAATAAGCCATATATATTTTTGATATATTAATGTCTGGATTCTCTTAACAACCTCGGGATCACAGACCCAGGCGAAATCTCACAAAGACAAGAGCTTGGCTCCGGCCGGGAATCGAACCCTGGTCGGCAAGCTTATATAGACAGTGACTAGCCCACTTGGCCACGAACAAAGATAAAAGTCAATGACAATTCTACTGTACTTATGCCTGTCGAATTCAGGTATTTTGTACTTAGAATTGAAATCAACCCATCTTCACCATCGTAGCTAATTGGTAGTTTGTTACTTGGCATTCAATTAATGATAAATTTTGCACATTTTTACGTGTTTTTCATATTCAAATAAGCCATATATATTTTTGATATATTAATGTCTGGATTCTCTTAACAACCTCGGGATCACAGACCCAGGCGAAATCTCACAAAGACAAGAGCTTGGCTCCGGCCGGGAATCGAACCCTGGTCGGCAAGCTTATATAGACAGTGACTAGCCCACTTGGCCACGAACAAAGATAAAAGTCAATGACAATTCTACTGTACTTATGCCTGTCGAATTCAGGTATTTTGTACTTAGAATTGAAATCAACCCATCTTCACCATCGTAGCTAATTGGTAGTTTGTTACTTGGCATTCAATTAATGATAAATTTTGCACATTTTTACGTGTTTTTCATATTCAAATAAGCCATATATATTTTTGATATATTAATGTCTGGATTCTCTTAACAACCTCGGGATCACAGACCCAGGCGAAATCTCACAAAGACAAGAGCTTGGCTCCGGCCGGGAATCGAACCCTGGTCGGCAAGCTTATATAGACAGTGACTAGCCCACTTGGCCACGAACAAAGATAAAAGTCAATGACAATTCTACTGTACTTATGCCTGTCGAATTCAGGTATTTTGTACTTAGAATTGAAATCAACCCATCTTCACCATCGTAGCTAATTGGTAGTTTGTTACTTGGCATTCAATTAATGATAAATTTTGCACATTTTTACGTGTTTTTCATATTCAAATAAGCCATATATATTTTTGATATATTAATGTCTGGATTCTCTTAACAACCTCGGGATCACAGACCCAGGCGAAATCTCACAAAGACAAGAGCTTGGCTCCGGCCGGGAATCGAACCCTGGTCGGCAAGCTTATATAGACAGTGACTAGCCCACTTGGCCACGAACAAAGATAAAAGTCAATGACAATTCTACTGTACTTATGCCTGTCGAATTCAGGTATTTTGTACTTAGAATTGAAATCAACCCATCTTCACCATCGTAGCTAATTGGTAGTTTGTTACTTGGCATTCAATTAATGATAAATTTTGCACATTTTTACGTGTTTTTCATATTCAAATAAGCCATATATATTTTTGATATATTAATGTCTGGATTTTCTTAACAACCTCGGGATCACAGACCCAGGCGAAATCTCACAAAGACAAGAGCTTGGCTCCGGCCGGGAATCGAACCCTGGTCGGCAAGCTTATATAGACAGTGACTAGCCCACTTGGCCACGAACAAAGATAAAAGTCAATGACAATTCTACTGTACTTATGCCTGTCGAATTCAGGTATTTTGTACTTAGAATTGAAATCAACCCATCTTCACCATCGTAGCTAATTGGTAGTTTGTTACTTGGCATTCAATTAATGATAAATTTTGCACATTTTTACGTGTTTTTCATATTCAAATAAGCCATATATATTTTTGATATATTAATGTCTGGATTCTCTTAACAACCTCGGGATCACAGACCCAGGCGAAATCTCACAAAGACAAGAGCTTGGCTCCGGCCGGGAATCGAACCCTGGTCGGCAAGCTTATATAGACAGTGACTAGCCCACTTGGCCACGAACAAAGATAAAAGTCAATGACAATTCTACTGTACTTATGCCTGTCGAATTCAGGTATTTTGTACTTAGAATTGAAATCAACCCATCTTCACCATCGTAGCTAATTGGTAGTTTGTTACTTGGCATTCAATTAATGATAAATTTTGCACATTTTTACGTGTTTTTCATATTCAAATAAGCCATATATATTTTTGATATATTAATGTCTGGATTCTCTTAACAACCTCGGGATCACAGACCCAGGCGAAATCTCACAAAGACAAGAGCTTGGCTCCGGCCGGGAATCGAACCCTGGTCGGCAAGCTTATATAGACAGTGACTAGCCCACTTGGCCACGAACAAAGATAAAAGTCAATGACAATTCTACTGTACTTATGCCTGTCGAATTCAGGTATTTTGTACTTAGAATTGAAATCAACCCATCTTCACCATCGTAGCTAATTGGTAGTTTGTTACTTGGCATTCAATTAATGATAAATTTTGCACATTTTTACGTGTTTTTCATATTGAAATAAGCCATATATATTTTTGATATATTAATGTCTGGATTCTCTTAACAACCTCGGGATCACAGACCCAGGCGAAATCTCACAAAGACAAGAGCTTGGCTCCGGCCGGGAATCGAACCCTGGTCGGCAAGCTTATATAGACAGTGACTAGCCCACTTGGCCACGAACAAAGATAAAAGTCAATGACAATTCTACTGTACTTATGCCTGTCGAATTCAGGTATTTTGTACTTAGAATTGAAATCAACCCATCTTCACCATCGTAGCTAATTGGTAGTTTGTTACTTGGCATTCAATTAATGATAAATTTTGCACATTTTTACGTGTTTTTCATATTGAAATAAGCCATATATATTTTTGATATATTAATGTCTGGATTCTCTTAACAACCTCGGGATCACAGACCCAGGCGAAATCTCACAAAGACAAGAGCTTGGCTCCGGCCGGGAATCGAACCCTGGTCGGCAAGCTTATATAGACAGTGACTAGCCCACTTGGCCACGAACAAAGATAAAAGTCAATGACAATTCTACTGTACTTATGCCTGTCGAATTCAGGTATTTTGTACTTAGAATTGAAATCAACCCATCTTCACCATCGTAGCTAATTGGTAGTTTGTTACTTGGCATTCAATTAATGATAAATTTTGCACATTTTTACGTGTTTTTCATATTCAAATAAGCCATATATATTTTTGATATATTAATGTCTGGATTCTCTTAACAACCTCGGGATCACAGACCCAGGCGAAATCTCACAAAGACAAGAGCTTGGCTCCGGCCGGGAATCGAACCCTGGTCGGCAAGCTTATATAGACAGTGACTAGCCCACTTGGCCACGAACAAAGATAAAAGTCAATGACAATTCTACTGTACTTATGCCTGTCGAATTCAGGTATTTTGTACTTAGAATTGAAATCAACCCATCTTCACCATCGTAGCTAATTGGTAGTTTGTTACTTGGCATTCAATTAATGATAAATTTTGCACATTTTTACGTGTTTTTCATATTCAAATAAGCCATATATATTTTTGATATATTAATGTCTGGATTCTCTTAACAACCTCGGGATCACAGACCCAGGCGAAATCTCACAAAGACAAGAGCTTGGCTCCGGCCGAGAATCGAACCCTGGTCGGCAAGCTTATATAGACAGTGACTAGCCCACTTGGCCACGAACAAAGATAAAAGTCAATGACAATTCTACTGTACTTATGCCTGTCGAATTCAGGTATTTTGTACTTAGAATTGAAATCAACCCATCTTCACCATCGTAGCTAATTGGTAGTTTGTTACTTGGCATTCAATTAATGATAAATTTTGCACATTTTTACGTGTTTTTCATATTCAAATAAGCCATATATATTTTTGATATATTAATGTCTGGATTCTCTTAACAACCTCGGGATCACAGACCCAGGCGAAATCTCACAAAGACAAGAGCTTGGCTCCGGCCGGGAATCGAACCCTGGTCGGCAAGCTTATATAGACAGTGACTAGCCCACTTGGCCACGAACAAAGATAAAAGTCAATGACAATTCTACTGTACTTATGCCTGTCGAATTCAGGTATTTTGTACTTAGAATTGAAATCAACCCATCTTCACCATCGTAGCTAATTGGTAGTTTGTTACTTGGCATTCAATTAATGATAAATTTTGCACATTTTTACGTGTTTTTCATATTCAAATAAGCCATATATATTTTTGATATATTAATGTCTGGATTCTCTTAACAACCTCGGGATCACAGACCCAGGCGAAATCTCACAAAGACAAGAGCTTGGCTCCGGCCGGGAATCGAACCCTGGTCGGCAAGCTTATATAGACAGTGACTAGCCCACTTGGCCACGAACAAAGATAAAAGTCAATGACAATTCTACTGTACTTATGCCTGTCGAATTCAGGTATTTTGTACTTAGAATTGAAATCAACCCATCTTCACCATCGTAGCTAATTGGTAGTTTGTTACTTGGCATTCAATTAATGATAAATTTTGCACATTTTTACGTGTTTTTCATATTCAAATAAGCCATATATATTTTTGATATATTAATGTCTGGATTCTCTTAACAACCTCGGGATCACAGACCCAGGCGAAATCTCACAAAGACAAGAGCTTGGCTCCGGCCGGGAATCGAACCCTGGTCGGCAAGCTTATATAGACAGTGACTAGCCCACTTGGCCACGAACAAAGATAAAAGTCAATGACAATTCTACTGTACTTATGCCTGTCGAATTCAGGTATTTTGTACTTAGAATTGAAATCAACCCATCTTCACCATCGTAGCTAATTGGTAGTTTGTTACTTGGCATTCAATTAATGATAAATTTTGCACATTTTTACGTGTTTTTCATATTCAAATAAGCCATATATATTTTTGATATATTAATGTCTGGATTCTCTTAACAACCTCGGGATCACAGACCCAGGCGAAATCTCACAAAGACAAGAGCTTGGCTCCGGCCGGGAATCGAACCCTGGTCGGCAAGCTTATATAGACAGTGACTAGCCCACTTGGCCACGAACAAAGATAAAAGTCAATGACAATTCTACTGTACTTATGCCTGTCGAATTCAGGTATTTTGTACTTAGAATTGAAATCAACCCATCTTCACCATCGTAGCTAATTGGTAGTTTGTTACTTGGCATTCAATTAATGATAAATTTTGCACATTTTTACGTGTTTTTCATATTCAAATAAGCCATATATATTTTTGATATATTAATGTCTGGATTCTCTTAACAACCTCGGGATCACAGACCCAGGCGAAATCTCACAAAGACAAGAGCTTGGCTCCGGCCGGGAATCGAACCCTGGTCGGCAAGCTTATATAGACAGTGACTAGCCCACTTGGCCACGAACAAAGATAAAAGTCAATGACAATTCTACTGTACTTATGCCTGTCGAATTCAGGTATTTTGTACTTAGAATTGAAATCAACCCATCTTCACCATCGTAGCTAATTGGTAGTTTGTTACTTGGCATTCAATTAATGATAAATTTTGCACATTTTTACGTGTTTTTCATATTCAAATAAGCCATATATATTTTTGATATATTAATGTCTGGATTCTCTTAACAACCTCGGGATCACAGACCCAGGCGAAATCTCACAAAGACAAGAGCTTGGCTCCGGCCGGGAATCGAACCCTGGTCGGCAAGCTTATATAGACAGTGACTAGCCCACTTGGCCACGAACAAAGATAAAAGTCAATGACAATTCTACTGTACTTATGCCTGTCGAATTCAGGTATTTTGTACTTAGAATTGAAATCAACCCATCTTCACCATCGTAGCTAATTGGTAGTTTGTTACTTGGCATTCAATTAATGATAAATTTTGCACATTTTTACGTGTTTTTCATATTCAAATAAGCCATATATATTTTTGATATATTAATGTCTGGATTCTCTTAACAACCTCGGGATCACAGACCCAGGCGAAATCTCACAAAGACAAGAGCTTGGCTCCGGCCGGGAATCGAACCCTGGTCGGCAAGCTTATATAGACAGTGACTAGCCCACTTGGCCACGAACAAAGATAAAAGTCAATGACAATTCTACTGTACTTATGCCTGTCGAATTCAGGTATTTTGTACTTAGAATTGAAATCAACCCATCTTCACCATCGTAGCTAATTGGTAGTTTGTTACTTGGCATTCAATTAATGATAAATTTTGCACATTTTTACGTGTTTTTCATATTCAAATAAGCCATATATATTTTTGATATATTAATGTCTGGATTCTCTTAACAACCTCGGGATCACAGACCCAGGCGAAATCTCACAAAGACAAGAGCTTGGCTCCGGCCGGGAATCGAACCCTGGTCGGCAAGCTTATATAGACAGTGACTAGCCCACTTGGCCACGAACAAAGATAAAAGTCAATGACAATTCTACTGTACTTATGCCTGTCGAATTCAGGTATTTTGTACTTAGAATTGAAATCAACCCATCTTCACCATCGTAGCTAATTGGTAGTTTGTTACTTGGCATTCAATTAATGATAAATTTTGCACATTTTTACGTGTTTTTCATATTGAAATAAGCCATATATATTTTTGATATATTAATGTCTGGATTCTCTTAACAACCTCGGGATCACAGACCCAGGCGAAATCTCACAAAGACAAGAGCTTGGCTCCGGCCGGGAATCGAACCCTGGTCGGCAAGCTTATATAGACAGTGACTAGCCCACTTGGCCACGAACAAAGATAAAAGTCAATGACAATTCTACTGTACTTATGCCTGTCGAATTCAGGTATTTTGTACTTAGAATTGAAATCAACCCATCTTCACCATCGTAACTAATTGGTAGTTTGTTACTTGGCATTCAATTAATGATAAATTTTGCACATTTTTACGTGTTTTTCATATTGAAATAAGCCATATATATTTTTGATATATTAATGTCTGGATTCTCTTAACAACCTCGGGATCACAGACCCAGGCGAAATCTCACAAAGACAAGAGCTTGGCTCCGGCCGGGAATCGAACCCTGGTCGGCAAGCTTATATAGACAGTGACTAGCCCACTTGGCCACGAACAAAGATAAAAGTCAATGACAATTCTACTGTACTTATGCCTGTCGAATTCAGGTATTTTGTACTTAGAATTGAAATCAACCCATCTTCACCATCGTAGCTAATTGGTAGTTTGTTACTTGGCATTCAATTAATGATAAATTTTGCACATTTTTACGTGTTTTTCATATTGAAATAAGCCATATATATTTTTGATATATTAATGTCTGGATTCTCTTAACAACCTCGGGATCACAGACCCAGGCGAAATCTCACAAAGACAAGAGCTTGGCTCCGGCCGGGAATCGAACCCTGGTCGGCAAGCTTATATAGACAGTGACTAGCCCACTTGGCCACGAACAAAGATAAAAGTCAATGACAATTCTACTGTACTTATGCCTGTCGAATTCAGGTATTTTGTACTTAGAATTGAAATCAACCTATCTTCACCATCGTAGCTAATTGGTAGTTTGTTACTTGGCATTCAATTAATGATAAATTTTGCACATTTTTACGTGTTTTTCATATTCAAATAAGCCATATATATTTTTGATATATTAATGTCTGGATTCTCTTAACAACCTCGGGATCACACGTAAAAATGTGCAAAATTTATCATATATATATATATATATATATATATATATATATATATATATATATATATATATATATATATATATATATATATATTTAAACAAATATATATATATATATATATATATATATATATATATATATATATATATATATATATATGTAGGCCTGGGTCTTCCAACTCTTT
>NC_090747.1:50694038-50701538 GCF_036898095.1 Palaemon carinicauda | reverse complement strand
AAAGGTTTTATATCCGTATAGGAGGAAAACCAATGCAACATAGCTTGCATAAAGGAACAATTCTATTAGAATTATCCCAGATAAGGTACATAGAATGAATGCTCAATTATACCAATAAATTGACACAGGTGAAGGAGACGCAAGGTTCTCAAGAACCAGTTTATTGACAGGCAATAAATAGACAGGTTAACCACAATTATATATATATTTATATTCATAAGAAGAGGATAACCCAAAACTTTAAGCATAAGTATGATAGTAAACAGAGCTTGTTTGTCTGAAAGAAAAACATTAAATGCCACTTTTAAGATACCGAGGTATCAAAGTCATAAAAGTCTGTATTACAAATCAATGACATTAGCGTTAGAAACGCTCGGCACACATGTCTGCACTTATGCTAGGTTCACCTTCGGAAATGGAACAGTCTACATGGGCAACACAGTGCCCTCACTTAGTTTGTAGTACAGTATGTAACTACACACTCACCCTGGAATTAATCGTCCCAATTAAGACCACTGTTCCTCGCAGAGTTAAACAGTAGGGTTAACACCGCGACCCACTGCTACCACAGATCTCTTTAGTTCCTCTACTTGCTTCGCATAGTGGCGAAAGAACACTCTGGAAGACTTCCAGCCAGTGTATGAACGGAGATGTTCAAAATCCATACAATTAAAGAAATTTAAGGATGAGGCAACTTTCCTCGGATTGTGACCTGCGGGTGTATTGTCAGGATCCGCTCTGCGAATAAAATATGTGATTTTCGCTCTGAGTTGATTCAGAGATAAATTTGAGCCTGATGTTTCTCCCCTGAATAGTTGACCACCCTTGAAGTCTGAAGTTCTATGAAGATAGACCTTTAGGCATTCTACTGGACATAGAGATGCATCTTCTTTCAGAGGGCAGATTCTCTGGGGACCCCACCTGTTGGTGGGTAACTCATTCTTGGCGAGAAACGTAGGATCCGGAAACAGGTTCAGTTCTCCCCCAACCAGGAACTGAACACGACCTACCTCTCTCGAGAGGCTACAATCTCACTGACCCTGGCCCCGGACGCGAGTGCAAAATAGGAAAATAACTTTTTGTGTCAAATCCTTTAACGCACACTCTTCATTGCTCAACAGAGAAGCGAAATGAAGAACTTGTCTAAAGACCATGAAATGGGCTTTGGAGGTGCTGAAGGTCTGAGCCTAGCACAGGCTTTCGGGACTTTATTAAAGATCTCGTTACCTAGGTCGACCTGGAAGGCATATAGAATGGGTCTTGTCAAAGCAGACTTACACGCTGAAATCGTGTTAGCTGCCAATCCTTGACCATGGAGGTGGAGAAGAAAGATAAGCAGAAGTCTGTCAAGATCTCCTGCGGATTCTTCGCCTTGACAAAAGGCCACCCATTTTCTCCAAGATGACTCATATTGCCTTCTTGTAGATTTGCACTTATATTCCTCAAGGAAGTCTATGCTGGCTTTCAAAATCCTGAAACGCTTTCTCACCGCTAGGGAGAGAAAATCATGAGATACAGGGTCCGGGTTTTCTGTAATGAAGCGCAGACAGTTGACTTCTGGACTCGCTGGGTCAGAACTGGATCTGGTAGCGGTACAAACTTCAGCTACAGTTCCAATGCCAGGAGGAACCACACGCTGTTCGGCCACTTGTGGGCCACTATTGCCGCTACCCCTTGAAGGATCTCAGTTTGTTGAGGACCCTCAACAGAAGGTTGTGAAGAGGGAACAGATAAATCTTGGACCATCTGTTCCAGTCGAGGGACATCGCGTCCACTGCTTCCACTAAGGGGTCCTCGTACGGGGCACGTACAGGGGCAACTTCTTGTTGTCTTTCGTCGCAAAGAGGTCTATCTGCAGTTCTGGGACTGATTCAGAATGAAGGAGAATGATCCTGCGTCTAAGGACCATTCCGACTCTATCGGTGTGAACCTGGATAGAGCATCCGCTGTCACATTGCGGACTCCTTGAAGGTGAACTGCCGACAGGTACCACTTCTTCTTTTCCGCCAATCGGAAGATGGCCAACATCACCTGGTTGAGAGGTGGTGACCTCGATCCTTGTCGATTCAAGTATCTCACAACTACCTCGCTGTCCATCACCAACCTTATGTGGATCAAGTGACGCGGGGTGACTTTCTTTAAGGTAAGGAGCACTGCCCTAGCTTCTAGAAAGTTTTATATGAAAGGTCTTGAATAGCTTGGACCAAGTCCCGTGGACTTTTTTCCGATGAGAGTGACCTCCCCATCCCTCCTTCGAGGCGTCTGAGTGAATCGTCACCGACGGGGGAGGTGGCTGAAGAAGAACCGACTTCTTTAGATGTCTGGCTTGGGACCAAGGCCTGAGAAGAGTACTTAGCCGAAGCGGCTGGTCTTCTCAGATCTCTTCGCGCGTTTGATGCATAACTTCTCCAAACCCTGATTGCATCCTTTAGCTGTGCTCTTAGCACTGGGTCTATCACCGAAGCAAACTGGAGAGAGCGCAGTACCCTCTCCTGCTCGCGTCTTGATATCCTTTCAGAATCTAGAAGTCTCTTGACAGAACCCGCTATCTCCTTCCTTTTCTTCGCCAGGATGGAGAAACGGTGTGACAAAAGGTCCCAGTGGATTCCCAGCCACTGGAACTTTTGAGATGGAGAAAGTCGAGACTTTTTTCTGTTGATCTTGAAGCCTAGGTACTCTAGGAACTGGATCACTTGACTGGAAGCTTGCAAGCATTCTGTCTCGGATGCTGCCCACACCAACCAGTCGTTCAGGTAGGCTACTACCTGAATTCCCTTTAGGCGTAATTGTTTGAGAGCTACGCTCGCAAGCTTCGTAAAAATCCTTGGGGCTATGTTTAGCCCGAATGGCATAGCTCCGAAGGCGTATAGTCTTCGTTGTAGCCTGAACCCTAGGTAGGGGGAGAGTCGATGGCTAATTGGAATGTGCCAATAGGCGTCTGACAAGTCTATAGAGACGGAATATGCCCTCTTGGGCAGTAAGGTCCTTATGTGTTGCAGTGTTAGCATTTTGAATTTGCAATTCACTATGAACTTGTCGAGTGCCGACAAGTCCAGAATGACTCTGAGCTTTTCCGAGTCTTTCTTGGGAACACAAAACAGCCTCCCTTAGAAATTGATGGGCTTCACCCTTCGGATCACCTTTTTTCTCCAACAGTTCTTGAACGTACTCCTCCATAACGGGGGTGGAGTGTTGGAAAAACCGAAGGCACGGGGGTGGAGTGCTGTACCAGCTCCCGCCCAGTCCATTCTTGAGTAGGCTGTGGGCCCAAGGATCGAAGGTCCACCAATCCCGAAATTTCAGAAGTCTCCCTCCTACCGGTATCACCTCACTTGGACTGCCGTCCTGAGGTCTTGCCTTCCTGACCACGACCACCCCTGAATCCCCTTCCCCTTGAGGGGCGTCTAGACGAGCCTCTGGCTGCTCCTCTAGGCTTTGCTCGAAAGGAAGTAGACTGCCCTTCGAACGCTGGGGTGAATGCCATGGACTGTGTCGACACGGCCTGGGGTACCCACTGAAAAGTGGTCGGGGTTTGTGCCACCATCTGGGGCACTGGGGGCAATGGTAATTGCAGTTGCTGTTGCTGTCTAACAGGCTTGGCTGGCCGAGACGGTAGCCTAGTCCTCATAGTCTTCCTCTTTGGTTGAGGACCCTCATCCGGGGAAGACTTTCTTTTGATAGCCAGGCCCCACTTCTGGAGAAGGTTTCTATTCTCCAAGGCGGCCTTATCAACAACTTCTTTGACCAAGTCGGTAGGGAAAAGGTCTTTTTCCCAAATGTTGGAGGAGATTAGTTTCCTTGGCTCGTGCCTCACCGTAGCCGAGGTAAACACGAACTCCCTACAAGCTCTCCTTGCCTTGACGAAACCATAAAGGTCCTTCGTCACTGTGGCCAGATGAATCTTGGCCACTACCATGAACATTTCATGGACCTTGGGGTCACTTGCCATCGTCTCGAGAGTAGTCTGAAGAGACATTGAGGCAGTCAGTCTTTCTTTTGTAACGAACTCTCTTCGCAAAAGAAAGTCAAACAGCTTAGGGAGGTCCTCGCCGAACTGACGTCCGGTAATATCAGCCTCCAACTTTCCAACATAGAACGTAAGATGGACATCCTTCCAGTCTTTGTGGTCCATAGGCAGGGCCAGCGACAAGGGTTTACACTCCTCTAGGGAGGAGCAAGGCTTGCCGGCCTCGACTGCTTTTAGTACAGCCAGAAACCCTTTCTGTAAAAAGGGGAAGGCTCTAGTAGGCGAGGACACAAAGGAAGGGAGCTTCCTGTTCAATGCGGCTACCTTTGAGTTAGAGAAGCCCCTCTCTTTCATCGAGGATGAAAGTAGAGCTTGAGCCTTAGCATGGTCCATCACTATGACCTCCTTCGGCTCTGTCTCCTCCTTTGAAGCTGGTTCCTTCCTCAGCCGGACATAACAGTCCAGATATGATGCCTTGCTGGGCCAGAATTCCACCTCCTCCAGGGGAACTGAGCCCAGCTTATCCGAGATGACGATCTTTCCAGTCGTCATCGGCATGTGCTCAGCATACCTCCATGGGTTAGCATCTGAGCACAAGGGAAGGTCTTTCACATTGAGCTTTTTCTGGGGCCCATGTGATTCTGCAAGGCACTGCATTCGCAGTTCCATTGCAGCCGCCTTCTCCTGATTCTCCTCCTGCATTTGTTGGATCATTCCAACAATAGAAGAGAGGGCCTGTCCCAGCTCTACTGGGAGACCGGCCGATGTTGAGGGAATAGGCTCCGGAATCTGAACCGGAGAAGTGTATAGTAGCCGACACCTCGTCGACGTCTACCTCTACAACGTCTGGGGCTTGAACTTCATCCTGGGCTTCTGCCAGGAGGTCTTCCTCCAGACACTCGTCCACATCAGACATCCTGTCATCTAACTGGATGTGTTGCATCGTGACCGCGACTTCAGCATCCACCTGGATCTGAACTTAGGGGATCTCCTCTTGAGGCTGGGGAATCACTGCATCAGCTGATGCCTTAGGGAAAAGATACGCCCTCATCTTCTCACTTGGAAGATAAGGGCCAGAAGTGTTCTTTTGGAAGCCCCTTACCCAGGTACGAAGCTTCTTCCTAGCTATATCCCTTGATTCCTCCGTCCTAGGGGAATCAAAGGTCTCAGTAATCAGGTTAGTGCACACAGTACATACCTGAGGGTCCCAATACCGGAGATCATCCTTGGAGACAGCGTATGCTGCGTGTCTCCTACAAAACTCATGTCCGCAGAGGTTCTTGCTGCGGACGTTGCAGAAAGCACTTCCGCACTTCGGAGTGTCCTTCTGTAAAGAGAAGAAATTTCCATGAGTATCAAGTGAACTATGTATCACTGGATATGCATAGTATAGCATAACAATTCATAAAGGAAAGACACACACTTGTGTTTCCCTCACAACCCATTGCTGCAGCCTTCCAGATAATAAAATCAAATGGTTAATCTCTTCTAGAGAGTAACCAATGCAAAGTTTCCAGAGGAAACAGGTGGAGCTCACACCTAAGCAATGATTTTAAAAACCTGGATAATAGACAGGAAAGAACTCACTTTCCTATCTGTAGGGCAACAGCAAAGGACTGTGCAAGAAAACACAAAAGTGTTAGAACAGACAGTGCTGTACCAACACCCTTACCATAGTTTTCTTCTTACTGTATATGTTATACTGAAGAATACTAGTACAGTATAGGGGGATACGTGCCGGCCGGCACACACCATAACTAGCTTTAAAGTATACTACTTAACAGCTATAAGGCGGCAGCACTCTGGTTCAAATGCATGTGCCGGTCGGCAGCAATTGCCAGCCGGCAACAGCCAATGTCGGCCGGCAATGGCTGCCGGCCGGCAACTACACAAGGTAGTACCCAGCTGCCGGCCACACTCTTGGTGACCGGCAGACAAGGGCTGACATAAGCCGGCCGGCAAAGGTACAAGACCGATGCCAGCCGGCAGCAAAAGAACCAGAGGACTACACCTGCCCGGCTGCCGGCCTCATATGCCGGCAGCCGGGTCGGGTACAGCACTAGAAGAAAAATAGAATGGATGCCGGGATAAGAGTGTACACTACCTCCAAGCCCGGCAATCCGAAAGAGTGCATATAAGAAAGGGGAGAATCTAATTCAGGCTTCCTGACCAATGCCGTCTGGCTCTACAGGCAGGCATGGAAGAGGGACCAAGGGAGGTCCGGGCAGCACTCAAAAATATAAGGCCCTTGCCGGCCGGCAGCTCTGCCGGCCGGCAAGGGGCTGAGTCAATTCCACATCCTAACCTATACTAGGTCCAGATGTAGAACGACGTACAGTACTGTAATGGCTAGGCCATTACGGAGATAGAGAGGGAAGGGACAAGAGGGTCCTACCGACCTTGCTTTAGTGACGGATCACCCGCAGCCAAGAAACTTATCTTAGCCTAAGGGAGATCTAAGGGGGAAGGCCAGCAATACTTGCCCGCTCCCAGAGCACCAAAGCAAGGAAGGTGTTGCTACTCCCAGGGAAAGAAACTTATCTTCCCCCGAGAACAGCAACAAGGACTAGTCTGGTAGATCACAAAAGAAGGAATCATATCCACAGAAACCTTCGGTAGTGACCTAAGGAACAGGAAGGTACAGTAACACCCCAGTATAGTTTTATCGAAAATAAATTCGGAAAAAACCACTTAGGGATAAGCCCAAGGCTTAAACAGAGGGAAAGGGATTGCATACCTTCTCCGAAGAAAAGAAAGCAACCGGGGAGTATGATAAAGTATACTAAGGCTCCATAAGCAACTTAGCCTAGGCACCAAGAGAATCGATTACCTAAATCACCGAAACTCACTCGTATACTATCTTGGAAATATTCCACACAGTCTTAAATGTATAAAACATAGCCTAAAGCTTCAATAAAATTTTTACTACACTTGAAAAAACCAAAATCATGCATGAAGTACTAGGACCAAACGACTAGGCTACATGGCCTAGCGTAGGCCAGAATGGCGAATACTTCGCCAAAATAATACTAAGCACGAAAGGAAATCCTATGTAATGCTAAATAGCTAAAATTTATTAAAGCAAAACAACCAGGAATGTCGCTCTGACTAACTAAACTTATACCTAGCGAGCGACAGCGTCCAGGACGCCTCTGGTAGGCTACGGCTCTTGTATCAAAGATTAATCCTATTAATCACTCAAAATTTACCAAGAGCCTACATTTATACATAAAAGACATTATACTCAACTTATCAGAGGCCGACGAAGACGGAGAAGCCATGAAAAGTAGAATAAATCCAAGATTTGCGAGAAACACAGGAAAAAACACCGAGTTGTTAAGCTACGCAAAAAGGAATACAGATGGCGCCAGGATTGGCGCCAGGCACGCATACGAATCGGAGGATAGGGAAGCCTTGGGAGCGGCTCCCCTTTTTCTTTCCCGAATTCGTTTCTTGCCAATCCCTCCTACGAGACGAAATCTCTGTCCAGGATGCAGATTGCCATGTGGCGTGTCAAGAATACGTCCTCTGAT